>NC_072472.1:25197589-25308490 GCF_027596085.1 Anoplopoma fimbria | reverse complement strand
GTACCATTGGAAAGGCCGTGCCCTACTTACTATAGATGTACGTTAGAAAAAAGTTTGTAGGATCTTCAGAAAAAATGTTATTCAAAAAGGCGTCTTGATCCTTTTTCATTTTTTGCCCGTTTCACCCCCTTCCCGAAGTCCTACAGACTCGGGGTCGGTACCATTCGATCGGGCTTGGCCTAATTAGTGGGGGCGGAGACCGTTTCCAAGGCTCTACCACATTCGGAAGAGGGTGTATTTTCAAAAAGGATCAAGAATCTGTGGTTTTCATCCCTTATCCTAACCCTAACCCTAACCCTAACCCCTAACCCTAACCCTAACCCTAACCCTAACCCTAACCCTAACCCTAACCCTAAACCCTAACCCTAACCCTAACCCTAACCCTAACCCTAACCCCTAACCCTAACCCTAACCCTAACCCTAAACCCTAACCCTAACCCTAACCCTAACCCCTAACCCTAACCCTAACCCTAACCCTACCCTAACCCTAACCCTAACCCTAACCCCTAACCAGCTATACCACTAAGCACAGCTAACCCTAGACCGACTCAGGGGTAGTACCATTGGAAAGGCCGTGCCTTACTATAGATGTACGTTAGAAAAAGTTTGTAGGATCTTCAGAAAAAATGTTATTCAAAAGGCGTCTTGATCCTTTTTCATTTTTTGCCGTTTCACCCCCTTCCCGAAGTCCTACAGACTCGGGTCGATCACCATTCGATCGGGCTTGGCCTAATTAGTGGGGGCGGAGACCGTTTCCAAGGCTCTGCCACATTCGGAAGAGGGTGTATTTTCAAAAAGGATCAGAATCTGTGGTTTTCATCCCTTATCTATCCATATCCTACGAGTCAATGGCCTACATCAAAGGAAGGACCTAACCCATACCAAACGGTGGACTCATTAGTGGGAGTGACCCTGACCCTAACCCTAAACCCTAAACTAACCCAAGTCTCTACCACCTTCCAGAAAAAAGTTATTCAAGAATATGTAATCCTCCATGTGTAATCGTGGTTTCATCCCTATTCTAACCCCAACCTAAACCCTAACCCTAACTAACCCTAACCCTAACCTAACCCTAACCCCTAACCCTTAACCCTAACTAACCTAACCCTAACCCTAAACCTAACCTAACCCTAAACCCAAACGGAAAAAAATTAACCCTAGTCTAACCTAACTAACACAGGAAGGACCTAGAGACTACCTAACTAACCATTAACCGTGCCTACTAACCCTAACCCTAACCGTTAACCTAAGTTTGTAACCTTCAGAAAAAATGTTATTCAAACGTCTTATCCTTTTTCATTTTTAACCCGTTTAACCCCAACTTCCCGAAGTCCTAACCTAACCTAAACCAAACCTAACGGGCTTGGCCTAATTAACCTAACCCTAACCCCTAAGGCTAACTACCTGCACCCTGACCTAAGGGTGTATTTTCAACCCCAGGATCAAGAAACCTAACCTAACCTAACCTAACCCTAACCCCTAACCTAAACCCTAACCCTAACCCTAACCTAACCCCCTAACCCTAACCCTAAACCCCTAACCCTAACCCTAACCTAACCCTAACCCTAACCCTAACCTAACCCCTAACCCTAACCCCTAACCCTCTTCACAATACAATAACAGACAGAGTGAGACCTCTTCACAATAACAGACAGGGTGAGACCTCTTCACAATAGAATAACAGACAGAGTGAGACCTCTTCACAATAAATAGCAGACAGAGTGAGACCTCTTCACAATAAAATAGCAGACAGAGTGAGACCTCTTCACAATAAAATAGCAGACAGAGTGAGACCTCTTCACAATAACAGACAGAGTGAGACCTCTTCACAATAACAGACAGAGTGAGACCTCTTCACAATAACAGACAGAGTGAGACCTCTTCACAATAACAGACAGAGTGAGACCTCTTCATAATAACAGACAGAGTGAGACCTCTTCACAATAACAGACAGAGTGAGACCTCTTCACAATAACAGACAGGGTGAGACCTCTTCACAATAACAGACAGGGTGAGACCTCTTCACAATAACAGACAGGGTGAGACCTCTTTGTTACACACTGAATGATGATCATTTCCATTCAGTCGCCAGATGAGTTTTTAATTCTGTGAATACAAACAGAAAGACAGTCTCGGGTGAATATCTTCCACTGCTGCTATCCTGTGTGATCCTACATCAGTGAAACCATCTAATACAACTGTAATTAGGTTAAACAAAATATAAATACACAACCTAAAATGTACAGCTTAACATAACTAATAAAGCACTGCTTATCACCAGCACAGGACAACACATGTATCTGTGTACAGCTTAACATAACTAATAAAGCACTGCTTATCACCAGCACAGGACAACACATGTATCTGTGTACAGGGTTAGGGTTAGGTTATGGTTAGGTTACACATGTATCTGTGTACAGGGTTAGGGTTAGGTTACACATGTATCTGTGTACAGGGTTAGGGTTAGGGTCTGTGTACAGGGTTACACATGTATCTGTACAGGGTACAGGTTAAGGGTTAGTTCACCACATGTATCTGTGTACAGGGTTAGGGTTAGGTTACACATGTATCTGTGTACAGGGTTAGGGTTAGGTTAGGGTTAGGTTACACATGTATCTGTGTACAGCCTGCATGAACAATGCAGTTATAGGCTAGGTTAGTGACGTCACGCTGGCGCCAAACAGCCAGCGGGCTCGACCTTCTTAGTTTAGCTACTGATGCTAGCTTCAGTTAGCTGCCTTATATGTCAACAATAAACACTTCATAAACATGAAAACATGTGAACTTAACATAATGTATATGACGCTTGTGTACTTCTCTCACCTGTGAATACAAACAGAAAGACAGTCTCGGGTGAATATCTTCCACTGCCGCTATCCTGACTGTCCTTTCTTACGGCTTCACTAACTTGCTTCTCTTAAGACTTACAGCGTCACCACCATACAGAAGCCGCTACTGCCCCCTATTGGCGAAAGTGATTTTCGCCCTCCGATTACTTAAAGTGAAAGCAGGTTAGTTTAGAAGTAACACAAAGCGTTTTAAATTATAATAACCAGAAAATAATGGTGTGGGGGGACAAGTTAATAACACACACTAATACATTAACAATCCTGCAAATAATTGTAGCCATTCAAATGTCCAGGGTGCCACACCCTCCCCTACTTAATAAAAAGAAAAAGAAAAATGTTGTTACTCTTTTTCTTTTTTCCCATAACTCCATAAACACTTATTACTGCTCTGATGGTGTCCGTACTTACAGGTCTCAGTGCTAGAGAGCCTGTGTGCAGATGATGTGTGCCTGTGAAAACAGGAATAAATGAAGAAGCAGGCAGTTCTGTGGCGTCTTCATTACATATTTCTTTCAAGTGCATTGTCTTTCACAAAATCACATAAATGTACAACAACTTAAATAAGCAACATTCACACATTCATATATTCACTATCCCACTTAAACACTCCATCCAGCCAGTATAACTGGGACAGCTGGGCATAAAACCCTCTCTAAAACCCTCTCTAGCCGTCCCACAGCTACTGTGGTGTAGGTGACGTCACGGATCTCTAACAATGGCGGCGCCAACAATACGACGAGCGCTAACACAGGCTAACAAACAGGCACAACACTAATATACATCTTTCGGTCACATTTAACCAACATACTCAGTGTGACACAACTCATTGAACATACAGATTTATATCACTTCATTATTTACAAATATTATGATGTGCAGGAGCCAGAAAACCCAGAGGAATGTACTGCTATTATCATTCAGCTAAGCTAACGTTAGCATCCGACAGTCAGTCTTAATACCGAACTCACGTTGCCTCTAAACAAATACATGAAACACAAATTTTAACAATTGTTCTATAAACATTGGTCTCTATTTAAATGGTGTTTATTTTGTATTTACATATATTACTAACCTGTGAGAGCAGGCAGTTCTGTGGCGTCTTCATTGAGAGTTTTCCCGCTGTGGGAAGACGTTGCGTGCGCACATCCTGAACCACAGCGCTGCACTGCCGCCTAGTGGCCACAGGGTGAAATACACTTCTGAGGAAGTTAGTATAATAGATGATTCTATTTCATTGAATATTTTAACTAACAGTACATTACATCATATATTAATCAAATAAACAAAAATGGGGTTCATATATTTTTAACTTGTGCCAGTGCCATTCCAACACACTAGTGTGTTGAGACAACAGTTCTCCTAAAAACTAAAACCCTCTCTAAAACCCTCTCTAGCCGTCCCACAGCTACTGTGGTGTAGGTGACGTCACGGATCTCTAACAATGGCGGCGCCAACAATACGACGAGGCTAACACAGGCTAACAAACAGGCACAACACTAATATACATCTTTCGGTCACATTTAACCAACATACTCAGTGTGACACAACTCATTGAACATACAGATTTATATCACTTCATTATTTACAAATATTATGATGTGCAGGAGCCAGAAAACCCAGAGGAATGTACTGCTATTATCATTCAGCTAAGCTAACGTTAGCATCCGACAGTCAGTCTTAATACCGAACTCACGTTGCCTCTAAACAAATACATGAAACACAAATTTTAACAATTGTTCTATAAACATTTGTCTCTATTTAAATGGTGTTTATTTTGTATTTACATATATTACTAACCTGTGAGAGCAGGCAGTTCTGTGGCGTCTTCATTGAGAGTTTTCCCGCGCTGTGGGAAGACGTTGCGTGCGCACATCCTGAACCACAGCGCTGCACTGCCGCCTAGTGGCCACAGGGTGAAATACACTTCTGAGGAAGTTAGTATAATAGATGATTCTATTTCATTGAATATTTTAACTAACAGTACATTACATCATATATTAATCAAATAAACAAAAATGGGGTTCATATATTTTTAACTTGTGCCAGTGCCATTCCAACACACTAGTGTGTTGAGACAACAGTTCTCCTAAAAACTAAAACCCTCTCTAAAACCCTCTCTAGCCGTCCCACAGCTACTGTGGTGTAGGTGACGTCACGGATCTCTAACAATGGCGGCGCCAACAATACGACGAGGCTAACACAGGCTAACAAACAGGCACAACACTAATATACATCTTTCGGTCACATTTAACCAACATACTCAGTGTGACACAACTCATTGAACATACAGATTTATATCACTTCATTATTTACAAATATTATGATGTGCAGGAGCCAGAAAACCCAGAGGAATGTACTGCTATTATCGTTCAGCTAAGCTAACGTTAGCATCCGACAGTCAGTCTTAATACCGAACTCACGTTGCCTCTAAACAAATACATGAAACACAAATTTTAACAATTGTTCTATAAACATTTGTCTCTATTCAAATCGTGTTTATTTTGTATTTACATATATTACTAACCTGTGAAAACAGGAATAAATGAAGAAGCAGGCAGTTCTGTGGTGTCTTCATTGAGAGTTTTCCCGCGCTGTGGGAAGACGTTGCGTGCGCACATCCTGAACCACAGCGCTGCACTGCCGCCTAGTGGCCACAGGGTGAAATACACTTCTGAGGAAGTTAGTATAATAGATGATTCTATTTCATTGAATATTTTAACTAACAGTACATTACATCATATATTAATCAAATAAACAAAAATGTGACCATACATTTTGTGTGCGTCACACAGGGCTACACTTATATAAAACAGATCTCAAGGATAGCCTTTTTTCATTTACGTAACATTGCGAAAATCAGGCAAATCCTGTCTCAAAGCGATGCAGAAAAACTAGTTCATGCATTTGTTCCCTGTAGACTAGATTACTGTAACTCCTTATTATCAGGCTGCTCTAATAGGTCTCTTAGATCTTTACAGTTGATCCAGAATGCTGCAGCACGTGTTCTAACAAAAACTAAGAAAAGAGATCATATTACTCCAGTATTAGCTTCTCTGCACTGGCTCCCTGTTAAATCAAGAATAGAATTTAAAATTATTTTACTTACCTACAAAGCTCTAACTGGTCAGGCACCGTCTTATCTTAAGGAACTTATAGTTCCATATTACCCAACTAGAGAGCTGCGCTCCATCAATGCAGGGTTACTTGTGGTTCCTAGAGTATATAAAAGTAGGATGGGAGCCAGAGCCTTCAGTTATCAGGCTCCTCTTCTGTGGAACCAGGTTCCAGTTTCAGTCCGGGGGGGCAGACACACTCACCACTTTCAAGAGCAGGCTTAAGACCTTCCTTTTTGATAGCGCTTATAGTTAGGGCTGGTTCAGGTTGGCCTTGGTCCAGCCCCTAGATATGCTGCTATATGCCTAGACAGCCGGGGACTACCTAGGATACGCTGAGCTCCTCTCTCCTCTTCTCTCCCTCCATCTTTATGTATTAATCTCCTATTTATGCACATTACTGATTTTGCTTCTTCCCCGGAGTTCTTGTGCTTTCTCGCCTCGCAGGTTCCCAGGAATCGGGGTTATATTTGGACTGTCATCGTGCCACCTACTGAGGCCCTGCTGACACCCACTACTACTACCACTATCATTATTAGTCACATTACTATTATTATTGCCTGTACTATTACGCTTATTGACTTGCTTGTACCCTGGAGTCTTTGTGCTTTCTCGCTTCGCAGGCTTCTATAAATCGTGGCTGTACCTGGACCGTGGTCGTGCATCCTGCTACGGCCCTGCTGACACCGACTGCTACCACCATTATTATTACTAGTCACATTACTATTACTATTACCTGTACCATTAAGCATTTTAGCTTTACTTCCACCCTGAAGCCCTTTTTGCTTTCTCGCTCTGCAGGTTTCCATGAATCGTTGTGGTACCTGGACCGTAGTCGTGCCTCCTGCTGTGAGCCGACTGACACCCACTGCTACTTCGATTATTATTATTAATCACATTACTATCCCTATTTTCATAATTATAATTCTACTATAATAATTGCTGCTGTTATTATAAGTAGTCTTATTATATGAATCATTTATGTCATATACATTGAATGTGTTGTATCTCTGTTATGCTGTTCGTTCTGTACACATGACATTTATTGCATTCTGTCCATCCTGGGAGAAGGATCCCTCCTCTGTCGTTCTCCCATAGGTTTCTTCCTTTTTTCTCCCTGTTAAAGGGGTTTTTAGGGGAGTTTTTCCTGTGCCGATGTGAGGGAAGGACAGAGGATGTCGCATGTGTACAGATTGTAAAGCCCTCTGAGGCAAATTTGTAATTTGTGATTCTGGGCTATACAAAATAAACTGAATTGAATTGAATTGAATTGAATTGAATTGAACTTTACACAGATTCCCTGACTCAGATACCCACTGAGCCTTTAGGCCCCCAGGACTGCTATGTGAAGAGCCCCTCAAAGTTCACATTCAGGATGACTCTTATTGCTCTTATTCTTCTAATGTAAAGTAAGTATTATGTATAAGGGCTTGAAGTCTTAAGACTCGTTCTCAACTCACAAATATGTTACAAAAAATATCTAACTAATTAACAAACGTGATTTTTTTATATGTTTTTTTACATTTTCTTATTGTAAGTCGCTTTGGATAAAAGCGTCTGCTTAATGACTGTAATGTAATGTAATGTAATGTAATGTATATATATAATACTAATGTCTCGCTGTCTTGCTCACGCCAACGAACGCACGTCAGAAAACGTCATGGAGACGACGCAACCGAGGTTATAAAAGGTCAGCAGACCACTCGGCCTCCTCACTGTGCATTTGAACTTGGACACGAGCTGACAGAGGTTTAAAAATAAATTCATCACAACCTGCTAACATTAATAAGTCCACTATTCAATTTCAGACCTATTCACTGCTCATTGATAACCGTTTTAAAATAAAACCAGATGTGATAAATTATAAAAGGAAAATAAGGGTTGTTTCCTGATGGCACAGGTGTGAATTGCAAATGATATTCAGTCTTAATAATATTAAATGAACCAAAAAAACTGCTGAAAAACTGACCCTTTCACCCCTTAATAATCTTTATTAATTAGAAGATTATAATAACTTAACATATGTATATAGATCCTCCCCAATAACCATTGACACTAACCAATGTGTTCAGGCTAAAATAGTTACAACTCAAGTAAAACAATGTTTAAAATGTTTGAACTATAGGAATTGTTCATGTATTATAATATCGCCATGGATTCAGTGATTCAACTCTGATCTGCCCTGGAAAGCATATTTGGGATACTGTAAAATAAATGTGGGGTGCTTTATATTCATATTGATGGTGATGATTTATAAAGATTATCATCTTATCTTATCTTATGTATAGCAATATCCAGGGAAGTTTGTATTTTAACTGAACACACAGGATGTAGTTACATTGTTGTTTGTGTATTTATTTCATTTTGACTTAAAATTAACTCTAATCTTGAGATCAGTATTCCGTTTGTCAACTCTAAGAGGATCAGTGTTGGATCCTGTCCAGACCAGTAGGGGGCAGTAGTGGAGCAGAGTGGCTGACATCACCACTCTAACCTTCTTCTTTATGCAAACATTTCACACTTTAGCCCTTATAAGCCTCACAAATGTCCCTTCTGAAACAAAATCGATACATTAAAACATAGATATTTTTGTCCTTTTGCACATTTAGGCCATAAAACTGAGTAATCTCGCTCAAAGCACTAACAGAGCCCTAAAGCTCTCTCATTCACTGTTAAAATGTTAATATGTCCAGTTATTTCACATCTGAAAGTCTTGAGCAAAAACACAAATGTGGAGATTTTTTAAACTGATATCCGCCATTTTTTATATCCTCATACAAAGATTCATATGGTGAATTTTTTTGAACAGTTTGATGTGACACATTTCCTGAACCTCAGACAACAGTATGTTGGTGGATATATCGTTTCCTAAAGCCATCTAACCAACATGTTTCAGCACAAAGGCTTACTGACACTAAACTCATCTATACTATTCACTTACTTTGAACTTTATTTGTCCAACACTAATATTTAAAGGCAGTTTAAGATTTTATTGTCATGGATACTTGTAAACAAAGAAGAAATGTTCTTAACAACTTAACAAAACAACATGTTTAATACAAATAATTTGATGTGGATTAGTTCAGTAGACACATGTTCTTCAATAAGAACAGCGTTTATCTGAGTCTGATTTGAGGTGGTTGTGAATGAAGAGTGAACGTGATTATGCCTCCAACACAGAGGCAGATCCCCTTTGCTCAGTTTCTGCAGATTCTCCACATGAAGTTGCTTTGCTTTGTTCAAACTGTCCATATGATAAAAGTAGTCTCTGGGAAATACATACATCTTGTTCAGCCCACTGTACACGAATAGGAACCCGTCGCTTTCACCAAAAACATCAGCTCTGCTTTTGCAGCAATCCTCCATGTGCAGGTAAATATTGACGAGTCCTACACCTCACAGGGCTCGTCCACGCGCGCATCCATTTAGTCCATAGAGTCACTCTTCTGTGGTTCACCTCAAATAATATTCAATGGCAGCGGAGAATGCAGCAAAGCCTCCACATCCCAGCACCCCAGCCTTCAGACCAGCTACAAAAGAGAAAGATAATACGTGTGAGGTCAAAAGAAACAGCCTGCCTTCAATTTAAAACATCAAAGCAGAATATACCAGGGTCACATACCACGAAATCCAATGGCTCCTCCTGTCACACAGCCGCTGTACACAGCGTTCTGCCAGTCAGATTTACCTCGGTGCTAAAAATGAAAAACAGACACAAGAAATAAGTTAATACATTGTTGTGCACTTGAGCCAGAGGGGGGGAAAGTTGAGAGGCTTCAATAAGAACTACCAGTTAGCAGACATCATACAACATTTTGTACCTCACTTAGAGAATAAAAAACAGTTGTGCACTAGAGGGCGCTGTCAGACCATTTCGAAGAGGAAGCAGAACACAAGTCCCATGAGGTTCCCAAAACATCACAAACATTCTACATTAACAAAAATAATAGTTTTGTCAAAGAGCCACCGGGGAGCGTTTGAAACAGAGCTACAAAGCCAAAGAATACATCAAGCCTTGAACATCACTGTGCACTTTTACAACAATAAAAAGCCAATAGAACACTGCTCTCAAGTCAATCTGAAAACCAAAATTGTCGGAACAATTCCCTGAAAGATGAAACGAGTAATTAACGTTGGATAATATTAGTTTCTAGCTCATTTATCAACCCCGTTTCAACCTTTAATTACAGTTCCTCTCTGCTGATGTTTGCAATCTGTATTATGATTTTTTTATATTATTCTAATTGAAGTATGAAATCACTCTGCTGTGTTTTTCACTGATGCCCCTTACATTTGACCGCAAATAATGTATTTGGTCTTTTGGGTGCTGTGTCAGTAAAATCATGCAATTTAAAAAGAACTCCCATGTCACCTAATGTGACCCAGCCTTGTAGAAGTGTTTGTAGTAAAGACACTCGAGTTATAAAGATATAGTTGAAATCCTTGTACAAAGTATTTACATTTCTTGTATATTTCCTGTATTGCTACAGAGAACTGGGAACTGATTTATTAGTTTGTTTTGAGCTCCTGTCAGTAATTATTTACAATTTAGTTATCTTGTTGTATATCTTAAATACAACTCAATGCGATTTAATTTGATTTAATTATTTTATCATGCATTCCAGTGGTGTCTAGATCATAATCACACAATGTCTGATGCTGTTTTTTTGTTTACCAGATGAGGAGATAATGAAGGGAAGGGGTGTGACCTACTGATTCTATGATGCACTCTGTGCAGGAGAACATGGCGCCCACGATGGCAAAGTTCTTGGCGTATGACATCCCCCTCTGGCCCATGTCTTTGAGGACTTCTCGTGCTGATGGAGTCTTCAGAGGGTCTTTGGGGTCGAAGCCAACATTGGTATCGATGCCTGCGGTGAAAACACCAAAAGCTCCTCCGAGGACAAATCCTGTGGAGAACAAAAAACACCTGAGTGTCTGGACAAGAAATCACAACAATATATACAGACTGAGGGAAATACAAGATACCACTCTTCTCTGATCTGAGAAATATTGCTCCCCTTTAGGTTATTGAGCATGCATGTGTAATGTACAGGAAACATTATGCTATTATCAATCATTTGTTTTGTCTGTAAAATACTGAAACATCATCACAGATTCCCAACGCCCAAGTTCTTCATCTTTAAATTGCTTCAAGAGAATATTGTTTTCTGTCAGTAAATCATTTCAGCCCATCATTACAGAAACCACATACTAAAGTCCTAAACCCACTCACTTCCACATATACGATAGAGCTCGGATCTGACTCCAGTTTTTATGCAGTTATCTCATATATATATATATATTTTTAAAGTTGTGATGTTAGTGTCATTGCTTACCTCCCACACAGGCCAAAACCGCCTTGAAGGCGCAGCTCTCCATTCCCCTCTCGATCATCTTCTGCTCGTCGCTTTTGAGAGGCACCGGCAGTCCCCCCATAATGCCGGGGCTCAGCTCCTTCACGGGCCTCTTGTCCCCGATGAGATGCTCCAGAATCACACTGTACTGAATTGGTGGGCTGTCCATACTCGAACCGTCCGAAGCTAGACCTTGTAAATCGGACGAGCCAGCGTTTGCAGCACCCGTGGAGGCAGCCATGTTTCTCAATGACAGACAGAGCTGCAGGTAAATAAAGTCAAAGACGAGCGGCTGCAGATTCGCCACATTTGTAATGTCTGCAGTCTATGGATAATTCTGAAATGATACAAACACAATTCAAGCATGTATATTTGAATAATGTACATTAATGAGCTGTAGTGAGAAAACATATATAATTAAGCTTTAAAAATATATTATTTAGTGCGAGATAGCTAATTTCGTGTCAGCACATTCGACACCAGACTTCAACAGCAGCCCTGCAGTGAATTATATATATATTATATATATATATATATATATATATATATATATATATATATATATATATATATATATATATATATATATATATATATATATATACCTTCAAGGAGGTTACAGAATGTTTTTGTTGAAACCTTATGGTCATTATGGAGGCTGTAGCTTGGTGTTGCGTTACATATGTGCTTCTGACATTGTTCCACCTCACTTAACTATATTAATAGGGGTACACTTAACTATATTAATAGGGGTACACTTAACTGTATTAATAGGGGTACACTTAACTGTATTAATAGGGGTACACTTAACTGTATTAATAGGGGTACACTTAACTATATTAATAGGGGTACACTTAACTGTATTAATAGGGGTACACTTAACTGTATTAATAGGGGTACACTTAACTATATTAATAGGGGTACACTTAACTGTATTAATAGGGGTACACTTAACTGTATTAATAGGGGTAACTATATTAATAGGGGTACACTTAACTATATTAATAGGGGTACACTTAACTGTATTAATAGGGGTACACTTAACTATATTAATAGGGGTACACTTAACTATATTAATAGGGGTACACTTAACTATATTAATAGGGGTACACTTAACTATATTAATAGGGGTACACTTAACTATATTAATAGGGGTACACTTAACTATATTACTAGGGGTACACTTAACTGTATTAATAGGGGTACACTTAACTAAGTATCATGAATAATGTTAACCTCCTATAAATCCCATTGGTTCACCTTGAATATACACATTGCTATTGCAACAGTGTCAGAGTAGTTTGGATTCCATAATAACTGTTCACTAAATGGACTACATATCCCAGAAACCTACCCGAGCACTGCACCAAACTCTGCACGCGCTCCACCTACTGGCTTCAGCACGAGCTGAGACACTGGAATGACTCGCGTGAGCGAAGCAGCATCCTGGACAAACAGCAGCATCGATACTGGACACTGGACAGGTGAGACACTGGACAGGTGAGACACTGGACAGGTGAGACACTGGACAGGTGAGACGCTCATTTACTCCTGACAGTCAACAGCAGCTGCTCCTCTTTTCCACCAATGTGTTGAGTTCAAATGTGTAAACTTTATCGGTGACGCTGCTGTCGGTGACGTGAAGCTGTCAGAGAGAGACGGGCTGTAGAGAGAGACGGGCTGCTCACAGACGGGCTGCTCACAGACGGGTTAGTCAGTCAGTCAGTCAGACGGGCTGACTGACTGACTGACTGATGGCAGCCCGTCTCTCTCTACAGCCCGTCTGTGAGCAGCACAGTCTCAGTCTCTGCTCCTTTAACGAATGACTGGAGCAGACGTGTCTTTCCTGAGACGACAACGACTGTCGTGTAATATATATAATATATCGTATAATATATATATATATATATATATATATATATATATATATATATATATATATATATATATATATATATACAGCCGAAGGACAGGTTGTTTTCGGGCTAATTGAACGTGTCACTGTATGACTGGGATGTTAGTCCGATACATGGAATAACATCTGATGATAATAATAACAATATAATAACAATATAATAATAATAATAATAATATCTTCAGATACTTACAGCGTTAAACCGAGAAGTCGTGATCGATACCGATACTTCACATCTGCTTCATAAACAACCCTTTTATCGGCTCAGTTCTCATTCCACCATGTTAACAACGTAGTGAAAGTCCTGATACAGTGATCATGTTCAGTATTATATCAGTTATTGTATTTATCTGACAGGGCTGTGAAGATACACATACCATCCCTACAAAATTCTGAAACTTAAATAATTAGGGTTTTTTTGCTATTAAGATGATGTGGCTTTTATTTATTTATTGTAAATTGTTTTGGCCTAAACTCAGTCAAGTTTAAATACATTGAGTCTTAAAATATTGGAATTGGTTTAAAGAATACACACCATGTTTAAGTTTTCAAAATGTAAAGTCCCTTCAGGTTGCTATAACCTCAAGTTCTTTTTAATAATACAAATATTTACTTTTATCATTAACTTTCAAGTATTTTAATCAATGAACAGTAGTAACAAGGCACTGTTCAGCACCTGCTTTTTCACAGAGTTATCATACTTTGCTTGCTAAAATAAACCTGGGAATATACAAATTAATTTGCTAAATTAGCTGTACTGCTTAGGTTTTCGTGTAAATTTTACATTTGCTGTCAATGGCAAGTTTCCTTTGGAACCACTTTTGTGCTGCAAGCAGTTTTTCTTCACATGACCAGCCAGCCGTTTGTTCCTCATTAGATCAGTGCCATGTGAAGCAGTCAAACAAGGCCCTGTTGTGTTAAGTTTAGTTGTTTTTGAAAGGTTGTTGTTAATGTCTTTAACAGGTCCTTAATTGCTTAATTACAGCAAACCATCCTGACTAAGCTCCTGTGTGCACTTCTACTCCTGCCACGTAACATTTTACCTGTAACCCCCATTACCCGAGTGTTCCAGTAACATCAGATCCCTGTCCAAATGAGTAATGCTTGAATAAAAACCTTTTCTATTTTGGTTAATGGCTTGCTGTGCAGCATAATTGGAAATCTCAATAATGAAAAAAAGGGAAAATAAAGTTGTAAAATATCCTAATTGCAGAGCTTACGTTGCAGTCTTGTGTTTATAGAAGAGGCCAGCCTTGCAATGGAACGCGCATGTGTTCTTTGGTAGAAAAACCAAATGGGCAACAAATGACAGCTTTCACTTTCCTCTGTTCCTTTTGATTATGTCAGTAGAAAGGAGAGTTCAAACATGAGCCGGGCACCAGTCATTTATGAGGCAGTCAATGTGAATTTTGTTTGTTGGTAATTATACCCTTTGTTTTTCTCATGGTTAACCATCCAAGAAGGGGAAATAGTTGGAAATCTGTCTTTGGCCTTTGGTTCAGGACAGGCGGTGCTAGACACAAAAAGCACCAAAGGAGGCTTATGTCAATGTAATGATGGGCATTCAGACTGCAGCACTGAGTAAAGGGATGGAAACGGTTTTTTTAACCGTTGACATTTACTAATAGATGTCACGTGAAGGGGCTCCTGTCTTTTTCTGTGTCTGTGATGTCTAATGTAAAACATAAATTGCATGAACACGTCTGTCGACAATTAATACGACCGCTAACTTTGCAATGAAATTAATTTATTATTGATTTCATGACCTTCTGTTTGTCATTGATGGAGGTATGAGGATCTGTTGCCTGGACGCATACTTAGCATGTCCTTGTAGAGCCTGAAACGGTGAATCTCCCTCATTTTTTCATCCTCTGTTCAACGCGTTATCCAGGCTGTTCCTGTCATTGTTTTGCTATTTATAGCCAGGGGTTATGTGGGGAGCACCCATGTCTGTGTTGGTACAGTGGTGGTGTGGCTGGTTTTGTTGGACAGTAAAGGATACCCGGTGATCTCCTTGCTGGATGGGAATAATTAAATGTCTGAAGCTCTGAAGGAAATGCATGGTCTCCTCTCATTGTAGTCCCACACTCGAGAAACATCGCCTACCAGTGCTGGTGTCCTGGATTCACTTCTGTAAACTACACACTAAGGGACTGTGCGTAGAAAATTAGCAGCGGCACTGGAGTCTTTCACCGACATGCTGTAACTGACATGTGAAATGAGCAAGGGTGGGGGTTGGGTGACAACGCTTATTGTGACCTTGTCCAGCCGTGGTAAGAAGGTTTAAAGGCAGATACTGCAGTGATGTATATATCGATATACACTGTACGTCAGATGCTCACTGTCCTCTTCAGATGCTGAATTCACTTCCCGGTTACTGTCTAGTGAATGAGATAGCACCATAACAAGGACCTGTAGGGGCACTATAACCCTAAGACATCCATCTGGGTTGACACTCTTAGGAATGGGGAACATGCACACTTATCAAACAGTAAATCCAGTAATCCAAATATATTTATGGCAAGTCTAAATGCTGTCAAGAGATGCAATCACATGCATGTCCAAATATGTGGACATACCCCTGAGAATACACCTATGAGAATACATTGTGAGAAGGACTGGTCTTGTGGCGCAGTTTGACAATGTGAGTAACCAGGGCAGGGGTTCACTAAGTAAAGATACGAGCACCACGTTGAGCTTGCATGACACTTTGGCCACAAGGAGTAATAGCTGAGATGCCCATTTTACCACAACACACATCACCCCACTCCCTACAATACTGAGGATCCAGGAGGCAGCCGAGCCGTACCAGTTCGGACCTGTGGGCTGAGTTCATCAAGTCCATCAGTGGCTGTGTAGTGTTACCTGTCAATCATTGTGGTCTGACAGTTCTGTGCTTCGAATTTTGTTAGATGGGCAACCAAAGTCAGATGTACAACATATTCTGCAATGGAAATGGCCACATTTTTTAAATCGTTTTGTGAGATTTCATCTTTAGTAATGACAAGCAGTAATCTTTGTTTGCAGAAATGTAGTTTAAGGTCGGGCTGTCCTCAACCAAAGAAACTCTATGACGACTTCCACTCAAACATTTCGTTGACTTATCAATTAGTTGATTTAACTGATAGATCAGATCTGTAAAACTGACTAAAGAATCACACACAATCACCAAGATACATCTTGTGTCTACCAGAGATGTGCTCATAAGTTTCTTGTAAATAAGTCATTAATCATGTAAAAAAGTTCAATAGTCGGCCAATCGTCTAAGAGGGGGCAGCCTTAGTGTGATGTAAAATGACTATCTCTAAACAAACTCATGACCAGATGGTGGATTTCCTGCTGTCTATATCAGAGCGGAGCTGTTTTGGAAGCTGGTTCATAAAGGATCAACTGAGCAACAATTCCCCTGCAATATATTATCAGGTAAAGCCATTAGGAACTAATGGTTGAATCCAATGTGTTGCTTAGAAGGCGAGTTGTCTTCTTCAAGTTAGCTATTGTATTTAAGATTAAAATATAAACAAGGCCCAAGATATTGTGTATTGATTTGAAAGTAAGTGGTGACTAGATCATACGTAAATATGCCCTAGCCTGGTTGGCTGTAGATGTACCAGAGAGAGGGGCTGACTGGGTATAGCTCATGAATCCTGAGAAACATATCCGTTCAGTGGGATACAAAGAACAAATGACAAAAATCACAAATGCTCATCACAAGACGCTTAGTACATTTACCAAAGGAGCTTGAATAGTTTTGTGTTGAGGTCAGTTTGCCGGAGCACTCTTGTTCGTCCCTATGTAATCCTTCATTTAGCCTTTAGAGCTGTGAGTATTGACGCTCTTGTTTGTAACAGGATTAGCCTTCACCCTCTTCAGCATGAGGATCTTAGGAAATTACTAATATCGTCAGAAACACATTTCTCTCTCCCACTCTCTTTCACACACATTCAGGGGAAAGAACTCAGTGTAATCTTAGAAGAAAAGGGACGTAATCTGTCCTCAAGAGGCGAGGGCTGGTCTGCATACAGCTGGAGTGGCACGTCCTTTACTGCAGTGGAGGAGGCTTTAATTGAGGAGATAATAGGAGATGGACTGATTGGAGCAGGAATGTACACTGATATGGCATTTAGTCAGTTGGATAAATAAAAGCACCCCTATTTCTGACAGAATGTGAGGCTGCTCAGTATGCTGTCAGCAGGTTACAGATATTTTACGTAATATTTAAACTCAATGCTTTTGCCTTGCAAAGTCACAGATGGCTCCCAGCCTCCACAGTATTTGCCAGACTTCCTTTTCTCAGTTTCTTCTTAAGCTTCATCTACCAAAAGGCTAGGGGAAAGAAAAACACTGCACTGGCACAGCAATGTTTTCTGTCTAAGAGGCATACTTTATATTTGCCGTGAAGGAGGGTATCGGCCAAGAATCTTCTTCCGCTGGCTCTTTTTTTTTTTTTTTTTAGTTCAAGAACTTCCAGGAAACAGACTGCACACTTGACAAGCATCACAGTCTAACTCACTGGCTCCAAGGAATGCTAGCGTTTCTGTAAATGGGTCATCTGGGCCACGTCTGAGGTAAAGCAAATATATGGCCTTTTGACATGAATGCCAGGCTTCTTTGGCCTCCACTATAGAACAGCGTCTTGCAGAGGTGACAAGAGGGATGATTTGACATAATGTTGAGTTATCCCATCCAGGTAAACAGGATACGCAAGTTTGTGACAAGTGTGACGTTTACACATGCACGGGGAGTGTCGGTGTCTTTAAATATTTGCTTGGTCTGACCTATTGTTGTCTTTTTCAAGTCTCTCATACAGGTTACATTGAACACACCCACAATGCACATCAAATAGTTCTCATGCCACAAGTCTGTGTACTGTTGCAAACTGAAAAGACAGAGCAGGGATCGGTTCTTTTAGGTTGGACAGCAATTCTACTCAGTGGCACCAATACTATGATGTTCCACTGTGGAAAACCACTGAGCTCTGTTAAGTGGTTGTCCTTTTATTTCCTCACGGTTCTCATGGATGCTATGCTAGTGTTTCTATGGAATCTGCCCACTCGCTGTATAAGTAGCCAGCAAGACCGACAGGAAAGCAGCTGAAGTTTCTGCAGTGTTGCTCTGACTGACTGTTTATCAGACAAGAACTTTGACACCATTACAACAGGAAGTTTGGCCCCTCGAGGGAGCCCAGCTCTGAGAAAGATGAAACAGAAGATGAAGTAGATTAAATATGCAAGAAAACTGTATCTTTATCAGCCCCTACTACTTTATGCCTGGTGAATCCAGGCAGAGCATTTTTTGGGGTAGATACTGTATAGCTGTGGCTGCTGCAAGGTGGCACAGTTCCGCTGTACATGCCTTTTTATCCAATTTTTAATGAAGGGATTCCTTTTGTTTGTGTCCATTTAGTTAATATAATTCCACAAGATCCAGCAATATCACAGAAAATTCAGAGCACCTAAATGTAAGGATTTTGTGATTTGGCAAACATGATTATCATAATGGACATTTTTCAATGTTTTCTGGCATTTCATAGACAAAACAATGAATAGAGCAAATAATTGACGGATTAACAGTTACAGCCCTATTTAAGAGGACTAACTGTTCTGTTGGAGTTGGTGCTTGGAAATGTATTGTACTAACACAGGTTATAATATACCAATGTAGTAGTTAAGCATAATTATTATGCCCCTGAGTCATTTCTTATTATGAAATAGAAAATTATATTATCTGATGTTTTAGAAATTTCTATAGAAGTTAGTATAGAGGACAAAGTTATATCTGAGTACATGATGTGAAAAAAAGTTTTGAAGTGTGATTCTTTTTTTTCTTTTTTTTTAATTAAATGTAAAATTGAACTCCCCAGCTCCCCTTTTGGGTATGAACTGTCACAAGTAAAGAGCCAAGATCTCATAGTAAGCACTTAATATTTTGAAAGTTTGGGAACTCCTGCTGTATAGGCCCAGAAGCCAGTCAAACAACCTATTGATTTCAATCCAGATCAAAGGAAATCATCAACTCAGCACTTTCCTCACAAGCTCTGCTTTCATCTCATCTCTCTAGGATCTAAATGATGGTGATTTAAGCAGCAGCTCTCCTCTTATTTTATATTCAAATGCTGAGGAGGAGAATTTCTATGTTTTTGGTAGAGAAATTATAGTATCATACTGGATGGCTTGATAGGGTGCTTGTTTTAATCTTTCTAAGAATAGTTCACATCAAAGACACCACACAAAGGCAGTTAGCACATTAATCAGTAGCCTCAAACACTATACATACAAGCATACATACCACTTAGTAGGTTCATGGCTCCATTCACAGGAGTGCAATTTAAACAATTTAAAGTCAAAAGTATTTGTACAGCTGTAGGCCTTCTAGTGTGTTTGGTTTTGCTCACATTCAACTAAAATTCAACTCAAAATGTCCCACATTTGCTGCACTGTTTTGTGTGAAACCAGGCTGCCACTTCCCAGTTACTGTTTTTGGGAAGGAGGTTTGCGTACTACTTTCAGATCCCTTCAGACTAAAGGGGAAACCCAGAGGGAGAGCAGAGACCATCTCACAGCATGGGAGACAGACTAATCCCACCCTCACTTCCTGTTTCACTTTAGCTGAGATAATGACTTACACACCGCTTCCTTCAACCCAGGTGCTGTACAGATGCTCTAGAGCTGCCGACGTGGTAAGGCCCCCTTAAGATATTAATGAATGTATGAAAGCACACAGAGTGAATGATGATACAGTACACTCTATATTTGTATTGGAAGTTATCCGTTCTGGCTTCACCAGCTCTAGTGCTGATGTTAGATGTGCAGCTGCTGTCATGGTAATGTGATATCAGTAGCAGCGTGTCAATATCACACCAACAGAAACGGATGAAATGATAATATCTGCTTCTGGTTGTATGGTTGCCATTTTTAATCACCTTATATTTTGAGTAATTAAGATAGTATGCAGCAAATCAGCGGTTGCTTGCTCATCCGTTCTCTCCCTTTCAAATGTTGTTTTCTGGACCTTTGTGCTGATTCATGTGTTGAATCCCCTCTCACATACAGCTGGAGAGAATGGAATGAACCTTTTGCTGTTTTTAGATGTTTCTTTATTTTTTAAATGCTAATAAATTGTTTGCCACTGGTGGAAATCAAAGGCCAATATTTCATTTCCAATGTGAATCTGGCAACCGTTGCTGTCCAGCCCTGATATTCTACAGTCAGTATTACATGATCTATTGTTTTTCTTTGCAAAATTGAAGCTTGACATGATGCTTGCATGCCATCTAAATCCTACAGTATCTTTACAATTACAACGTTTGTTTTGTACAGTTTTGGATGGTATAAAGAGAGTAAGCTCTACTTTCAATGATCATGGAAAACAGAGTATTTTTAGCCACACACTCACCATCATTCTGCATTATACATTTGTTTTCACATCCTTTGCGACAGTTGTGTCTATGTGGAGAGTCTGACTCAGTGCTTTTTCCTGTGGACGGAGGGAGGAAAAAGGAAGAGAATGAGAAGCAGGCGGCTATAAGGAGCTCCAGCGTGTCTGCTGCCACCTCACCTAGTGAGCATTCAGCCACACGGCTCTATGTTCCATCATTATTTATTAATATTTGGCCGGTTTAATGCTCCAGGGGATTGCTGTTTCCCGTTTCCTTTCCGTAAGTGTTCGATTTTACTGTATACAAAGGATCCTGTCACTATGGAAGCGTATTTCAGTTGGCTGTTTTTATGGCTGAAAAATGATCCAGTTACTGTAAATTACAAGTTTATAGTAGTAAGCTTTTCCTCCAGGTCCATGTCCTATATTGGGACACCTTGGACTGTGTTGTTCTTCTTACACTATGTCCTCTTAGCAATGGAAAATATATGTACTGTTGGCGTCACTGGGGACTCCTACAAGTTGGTCGGGATCATGGTGGTGGAAAAGTCATGTAGCGTGCTTTTCAGTGAAATGTCTCAGCAGCTATTGCATGGCTGGCTGGAATTTTCCCATCTTCAGCAGGCTCTCCACATCTGATAATAAAAATATGCTCTCAGGAATGTTTGTTCAATATTCAGCCATCCATAAACGGTACGCTAGAATAGAAAACAAAGTCACACATGTCTACTATATCTCTACAGATGACTTTGCCATCCTAAGAAAAAAACAAATAAATAGACAGTTTATTAGAACTATGTTTCAGGTGTCATGATACGTAATTTCAACAGAGACCTTCTAAACATAAAAAGATGTGTTTTCTGTGGTCAGGGTGTAATCCACAGTTGCCACACAGACACATGTGACCACTGGTAGTGAACAATCCCAGGCACAGTACAATGTTTTGACAGCATATGGTAGTGTATGCCAGTTGCAACATCGCAGAATCAGTGTATTCAATAGCATGCAGCATAATCTTCGTCAAATCACACTTGAAATCTACATCTGCAGCAGCAGGGTGTGAAACAGTCTGCAGTGGCAAAAAAATATATATTTATGAACTGTTTCTCAACCCTTTGCAGCATCCTTTTTTAAAAAGCTGTTTTCGTGGTGGTGTAGGGGTGTGGTCAGACCAAGTTCCTCAGTTTACCACTAGCCACAAACTGAAGCCTGTTTCATCCCGGACCAGAGTGCAGAACAGTTTCTACCCACATGCTTTACGGCCTTGGCATGCCGTACGTTGTGGGATCCGAATTAGACCAGAATGGTAGAGTATGAAATGCAGACCCCTCCACAAATTATCCACCCTCACATTAAGAAGCGTTTCTCACATAAAGATTGGCTTTGTCACTGTTGGTAGCTGTTGTTTATGCCCAAACAGCCTACAGTTCACTTAGGAAAGAAAGAGCTCATAACAATATAATGAATCAATCCTTTTTTCCAGACTCCATTGCAAAGAATCAGACATGAGTCGGACATAGTGCACAAAAATCTCTCTGAGGTAGCACAAGAACTTGCCTTGCTGTGTTTTTTTATTTTATTTAAGAATACAATGAAACAGTTGTGTGTAACCCCACAAACCACAAACTCACATGGTCCCGTGTTAAATCAAATTACAAGCCACTGCCGTGAGAACAAAGTGCAGACACCTGCATTTCTAACAGCTGTTTGGGCTGTGTGATCATAATAAAAAGTTGTTACCCTTATTCAGACAGTGCTTGACCATATGTTGGAGATCTGTTCCTCCTCCTTGTCCGTTCTCCCTTTCTTGCTGTGTGTTCATCTCAAGTAAGAACAAGTCTGGAAAAAGTGTGAGAGGAGAAAAACATGCCCATGGCTGAGACTCTGCTCCTCTCATCCTCTTTGTATGAGTGAGAGTGAAAGAGGCAACGTCACAGGCAGCACAGCGGTTGGCAACCTGCAGTACTTCCTCATCCTGACTGCCGTGTGTGTTGCTCCTGACCCTTTCGTATTGGCCCTCAGAGTCTCTTCGAAGAGCTCAGCAAAGGACAGATATTTTTGGTCTGCTGTGCTTCAGGGCTCCCTGGCAGAGGGCAGGCTCTAGGACAGCGTTGAGTACCGAACACGTGAGTGAACTGCACCAGTGTTGTTTTTTTTTGTTGTAGCATTTCCCTGACACCGATCTGTCATCATCCTCTTTCTCACTACTCACTTTTTTAAGCTCTTAGACAATATCGGGATATGTTGTTTTATCTTCCGTCATTGTTTTACAGCTTTAAAGGCACAATGGAGTTTGTTTGGGCTTGAAGATGATTGATGACTGGAATAGAAAAAGTTTTGAATAGAAAAAAAAAAATTGGTATAATAAGTTATAGGAAGAAAGTGAAGTAAGAACATCTGCTGCTGATATCTCTTCTGCCAGGTTTTTCACATTTCTGTCAACCACTGAAAGTAAAATGCTGAAAGGGAAATGTGGCCTGTGAAGTACTATTTGCAGGAGTAGTATTTATTCACCGTTTTACAACCGTAGCTAACCAGAGATTGCTATTTTAGGCTTATGTTATGCTTAGTATGGTATCTTGAGTTTATGTTAGCCTTTTAAAAGCTAAATAATGAATCCGACAGGAAAAAATACATGAGAGGATGTGATGACACACATTCTGCGTGGCATCTTATATCCTTTTATGTTTCCAAATGCAGTTAGAAGCTTATAAGATGATTATTAGTTGAATCACTCCCGTTGCTGCTATGATGGTGGAGGTCAGCATGAATATGTGATCAAACAGACACTTAATGTCCATGTTATGATGGTAAAGAAATGCCTTAATTCAACCTTGTTCAGTTATGCTTTGTTGTGTGTTAAAATGCTTGAATCTGTTGAAAGTTATTCACTATATATAGAACAGAATATATTATATTGATTGAAGCAAAGCAGAACAGTCACACCTGAATGCACTTTGCCTGATTAATGGGCGCCACAAGAAGGCAGCGGGTTTTGCAGTCACATCTCTGCAGGACTGCAGTTTGTTTCCTCCCATTATCACCACATATACAGACAGGATGCTTGTAGTTATACAGTTCCTGGTGATGAGAGGAAGCATTTCACTCTCTTCTGCTCCATTTTTCTACGCAAACACATAGACTGAATAGTTGAAGTGTAGTTCACATGGCCTGTCCTGCACTGTACCAGGTCAGCCTGCATTTAATGTCAGAGAATGGTCCGGACTGGTTGGCTCGGATTTCCCTTGTCAGCCAAGTTACACATTTGTGCAATGAATGTGTGCATGCAAGAAGGTATTTCCCCTGTAACGGTTACATAGTATTGGGTTTGTGCAGTACAGAGTAATTATTGGTTAAGTCTTAAAATCTGTCCTATTTTTGCCGTACAGCAGTTCGGCTGCTGGTTGCACCTTTAAAATAATTATACATGTGGATCTTTGCCAATGAAAATATAAATAATATTGTATTCTAAATACTGGATGTATATTTATGTGTATACTGTTAGAGGCAAATGAATCTTAATAGTTTTTTCCTTGTGAGTCTGTTTGTATAATTCATCATAGCAAAACATGGCTGTGGAGGCACTTACTATAGCGGCTACTGCAGAAGCGTGTTTATATGTCTTTCTGTCTGTCTGTGGACAGATTTCCTCACGTGTGTAGTGCAGAACGAAATGGAGGTTGAACTAGAAGATGGGTGCAGTCCGAGCAAGGAGAAGCCAAGTAGAATGTAGGGAGGGGCCAATGGTTCCCCAACTTTACATCCCCGTCGCTGCTGGTTTGATCTCATTGCAAGATGATCTATAGTTTATGAGCGTGATCTCTTCTCGATGTATGAGATATTCACTTTTGCCAAACGAATGGACTGAATATAGGGGATTACGCGTAGCTCAAAATACGTACTTCAATTGTTGACGCAATTAAGTAGTGTGCTGTAATGTATGGTTTCTCAACCTTTTTGTAACTTAAGGGCCCACCTCTGATTGTTTAAAAAAAAATCAGCGGACCACTTTCCCAAATAAACATGACACAACATGACAAAAAAAAGAGAATCACACTTGTGCTACTGTCAGATGTAATGACAACAATGAATATTCTGCTTACTCTCAACCATTACTGTCTGTCATTAGGAATCCAATCTGTCCACAATGCACGCTTTGGAGCTGTTACTGGTGCAGGGTTGTCTCCCACATACATGTTTCATTTCAAAAACAGCTTTGTGTCCCTGCCTCCGAGGGAATGTTAGCTAGCTTAAAGGTGCAACACACGTTTGTCTCTACCTGCTGATTGCCCCGTCCCTGTGGTTGAGAATAGCTGCTGTAATGTCTTGTAAATGACAAATCATTTGTTGACCTTTTGTACTTCATTTGATTTGATTTGAGCTATTTACATTGTGTATAGGTGTTGATCTGGCTTGTGTGATCAAAGCACTTCTACTCCCTCAGGTTTCAGGTCAGATGATATGTGAGGCATGGTTTGAACCAGGACCAAACTGATAACAGTCAGCCGTCCAGTCCAGCAGCAACTGTCAGAAATAACTTGAGAGGCTCTTCCACCACTCTGTCCCATATTTAAGCATTTACATTCATCTTCCTGTTTTTGGAAGCAATATAATTAAGGCGGATGACAACCCATTACTTATGACTGTGTGGTGACTACAAGTTATATTTGGTTTTCTGATTTGGTATTTTTTTAAAGCAAAGTCCATATTTATTTTTTTACCAGCCTTGTATAAGCAACGATGTCATCATCCTACATGTTTGTTCTGTCAGACCGTGCAAGCTGTAGTCATCTTTGGTGGCTGAGTTGCTTTCACAGGAAGATGCCCAACTCACACTCTGTGCCTTAGCTCTTGGCTAGTTCATGTTTAAAATACAACCCGCTGTCTGTCTCTCAAAGACATTTAGGTTCCTATTTCTAATGAGGCCGTTGTAAAGTAAGTGGGACACAGTTCTGGCTCCTGAGGATAAAATCTCTGCAGAGAAATATGGAGAGGTCATATTTGCAGAAATGAGCTCCACAGTGGTCCAAAGAAGGTAAAAACTAAGTATATTTGACTTAAACTGGACAGGATTTTGCTTTACAGATGTTTTTGCAATTTTTTGGGCATTTCTTTTTAAACATTACATTATTGTTTCACAATTGTTTGAATTATTTGGTTGGTTGTTGCTTAGTTCCCTCCGATTTAAAAAGTAAACTAATATAACCTCAAGGGGAACATCCTCAATTTGCCTCACTTCCTCATTAAGCCTTCAAAGGCATCATAGCAGCGTGTGCTTGTCAACGAGTGGCGCCCGAGCCTTGTTAACTGATCTAAAATGAGATGTTAGACTACCAGGCCAGGCAGGAGTTAGTCACAGGATCATGCCTAGAGAGTTCTTGGTATCATATGATGGGCCAGCAGGGGGATAGACACAAGCTCTCGTATGGGCAAAAAAACAAGAAAAAGTACATGCAGAGTGTTCCTCATCAAATAGGTTCCTAAGCAACCAGAAACTTCCCTTAATACAAAAGCAGTGTCAAATGTACAGAATTGATGAACATTTTACTGATGTGGATCCCCAGTATTGTTATTGTCTCTAGTGGTGAGTGCCTACACTGTTCCTATTACACATCATAACATTATCTATAGGACTGCCAACTATTAGTTACTGCAGATTTTTTTATTGCAGCATCACTTTTCCCTGCTCTGAGCTGTGAACTGTTGCAAAATTTAAGTCACTGCAGTAAATTAAATATGTATAACAGTTTAGAGCACGCTTGCGGAGTCTAGAGGCTATCCCCATTAGCAGCACTCTGACTCTAAGATTAAGTTACCTCAACCCAGATCAATGACTCAGCCAGTCATCGGGGAGCAACAGAGGCCTTTACCAGCACACACTCTCCTTGGTTAAGTGCACTCCTACCTCTTTCCATTTCCAACAGCTTGTCTTTGCCCAGATGAGTACATTTCCTTCTGGACGTCAAATGCTCACCTTTAACAGTCTGTGTGACCACATCCTGTTGGAGCTGGAAAAAATGAAGCCATTATTGTACTGCTTGTTTAAACATATTCCTTACAGAGGAATGAGTGCTTGAGGGAGAGATTTAAATTTTCACTTGCATATTTAGCTAGTGTATTTCTAAAACTTTTTATTTGTATTGTGATTATTGCTTTATATTTTTTATTTTTTATTTTGATATATCTGTATGTATGTGTTCTTCTGCACTAGTGGTAATTTCCTGAGTAGATTTAGTTACTGCCCGATAAAGGAAAGAGGCAGAAAAATCAGCTTTTTCAACAAAGTGTATTTATAAAGTTATTTGTTTTAATTAGATACCGGTTACCGTCAAAAACAGCAATTTTACAGGTCAAAGTATCGCACAGCGTCACTCGTGTTGTTTTCAGAGACTTTTTTCTTGTTCAAATAGTTTTTTTAGTGAATGGAAGATCATGCATTCCTATTTCAGCAATGCTAACTGATGCCTTTGGCATATTGGTTTAAGAGAGCAACCTTCAATGAGACAATAGCCTACTGAGCATCTGTTCTGGAAGAATCTGCCCGCAAGCTCTAGGGGAGCTGAATACACAGGCATATTAATGCCTGAGGATAACCATGCAAGGAGTTTGTTATTGAACAATTTCCTCTCTTCTCCTGACTTCTCTCACAGGTGTAGTTAGCTGACGCACAGCCATGATGAAATCGGGCGCCACAAAGGTGGGGCTGCCCAAGTCGGGACTCCAGGAGCGGACTAAGCAAGCCTCCTTGGCCCCATCTTCCTCCACCACCACCTCCACAGCCATGAAGACCTCCAGATCCTCTAACATGCTGGCCTCAGACCAGCGCTTGAGCAGGGTGGGTCACAAGCACACTACAGTCTACCACAAACTAACACGATGATACCTTTACACAAGTAATGAAACATTCAATCACTTCAGAACTTTATCTTATCATTATTAGACCTTATGTTGTTGATACTAACAGCAGATGTGTTTCTAGCTTAAAAGAGCCAGCAGTGATGATGCCTTGACAAAGCCTGCACTGGGAGCCGCTGCCTCTGGCTCCCGGCTGAAGAAGACCGTGACCACTGGAGCCATCTCAGATCTCACGGAGGCCCGCCCTCGCAGCCTGTCTGGTAGGGAAATACCACTCTTATCAGATACCTTCAAATAACTCATTTTAGAGACTTGGTTTGATATAAAAAAAAAGCAATATGTTGCTGGAAAGCAAGGGAAACAGCTGTGATCTTCACAATTCATGGATTTGATTTGTATTTTGTGTCAGAGTTCAGAGATCATCATACTTCAGTATGAAAGTAGTTCAACTAACCACATGTGACCACTAGAGGGCCACAGTACACCACTGAAGCTCCCTGTCTCAACTCCCAAGCACTGGTTGTAACTAGAGGCTCGAGAGATGCTGCTCTTTCCCCTCTACTCTTGTTTATATTGCGTCTCTTTTTTCTTGTTTGGTTGGCATGGATGAGATGCAGGTGGCTGAGGACTAAGATTCTCAGGATATGGTCCAAAACTGAGAGACTGGATGCATTCATAGTCTGCTCCTCACGTGACATCTGGTCAACCGTGTGAGCAGCAGGCTATGTTTTACATGACAAACTAGGAAAAATGAACTTCTTTTCTATCTAAGGACAAAAGACAGAAAAGTTATGTGTTTTTTGGCTACTATGGGGTCAGATCAGTCGCAATATTCGTAAATGCAGGCAGAAAGATTCACTAATGTATTTTGTGCTTTATATATGATATATGTATAATGACTCGCTTCCCAAAAATATTTCTGATGCACACGCAAATATTTCTTGTTTTAAACAAATAATATAAATCCCCAAAAACATGCATTTGAAAGTATTTGTAATTTTCATCAAAAACATATTTTAGTCTGTAAAGATCTGAAAGTATTCAAACAAAAGGATACAGCAAATGGTGAAGGTAACATCCATGATGTTGAGTAAAGACCAATGGCACCTGGCTTGTTGCTATTTAACATTAGCTAAATGAAGTGGTCAAGTAGCAAATCCACTGGCTTAAGTTGTCATAAGAAATCCATGCCTTGGCTTTGAGCGTCGACATTACCATTAACTATGTTTATTGTTATTGTTCTGTCGAGTGGCAGACTTAATCTTAGCTCTAATGTGGCAATCTGGAGCAGAGATGATGGACATGCAGGAAGGAACTGTGGCAGGGTCAAGAGGCAAGCCCGCTACCAGGTCCACCGGCTCGCTCACTTCCCGGCCGAACATCATTGAGTTTGGAGTGCTCCTGATTGCATGCAGCTGTTGTCATATGACGCTGCTCCCTTGATGGTCTCATGGCAACAGACGGTGTCATAAGCTTGAGACAGCTCTTCGTGTGCTGTTCTAGCAGTTTCTGCACAATTTCTGGATCCCTATCGCCTTAAACTACTGACATTTTTTCCATATATGTTGTCTCTCAAAACATGAAAAGCCTTACCCAGTTTGTGGACCCTTTTGCCTCAGTTTAATGGCCACTGCAGCAGCATACTCTGAAAAAGGGCCATATGCGATCTCCGTCTCTTTCCTCAGGCAGCAGTATTCCCACTGAGAAGACAGTGGATTTCTGTGGATGCTTGCCCCCGTCGTACCCACCAAGCAGAACGTTAACTGGACAACCATTGTCTTTTCTGACCAGCTGTTTAGCTAAAGCAGAGCTCTAAAAACCAGCAGTAGAAACTCTTTCAAACGCGTACTGACCAGCAAGTAAGGTGGGTACTCTTTCTCTGTCGTCATAGTCTTCTTCACTCTCAGATGACGGCTAGTGTGCATGGGATGGCTGGGGACTCGGGTCACTCACATTTTAGGGAATCTGTCCAAGTGTCTTTTATTGGGTTTACAGCAATTGGTGTGCAGCCCTGGGCATATGAAGTTTGGGGGATAACGGGACTGGTGTGTTCTAGAAGAAACTCCCCAGGTGGGCATGGGAAAAGGTGTTGGCATGGGGTGTTGCATTAACAGCAGCTGTTGGCATAACCGTGTTTTGCGGCCTTATTGGTGCTGGATGCAAGTTGTCTTTTCTTTAACATTGGATCCAGTGTCTGCATCCCTTTGTTCGGATTGTTTCGGAGATCGTGACAGACTTATCTGTCCAGGTTTGATTGTTTCAACCCTAAGCTGGGGTGCACAAGTCAAATGCACTACTTCGCCAAAGCTAGCTGTCTGACTAGTTTCCGGGAGAGTCCTTTCCACAACGCTCACCATGTATGGTGTGACATCTGATTGGCTACAGCTAATTCCCTGTAGGAATTTAAGTGTCCTCAGTGAATTCTCAGTAATCCACACATATATGCAGTGAAGTTTGACAAGCAGTAAATGCAGGTTGACAAAAATGAAAATTAATTCAGCAAACATCCAAGGTAACATTATGCATGCATGTAGATCTGTTATGGCTGTAGTGTTGCATGGGAACGCCAGAAGAATTGTGTAGATACCTGACAGTCTCAAGCTATTTGATGATTACCTCAGATGCTGATAGTTAAAAACATATGGGATGGATTCTGCCGACCTCCTGTATTTGAACACATTGCTGTTGTCAGAGATTTGTGGTCCATGCTTCAATTTTTATTTCCTGCGAGTGAATCACACACTGTAATTTTTTCAGCTTTCCTAGTCACTGAAAATACTACATTATCAACAGGATGCCATGTCACGACAAACACTTTTTTTTTCACTGGATAAGCACAGCAACTACAAATTAACCTGATAGCAAAACATGTATTACACATAAGAGAAATATGGCGGTAGATTATGACAGGGATTTGTTTGCAGTATTTAATGTTGTTCCCAACACATCATTGGAAAGTCCTCTGTGAGAGCAGATAACTGTGTTTGTTTTGATGGCCCATTTACACATTGTGTAGATGCTGTGCTCTAGTGGAATCCTCCTTCAAAGGGCTGTTGAGCTGAAGCAAAGATAATTTAATTCTACTTGACAAAAGACTCCAGAGGAGCTGAGAATCCAAGGCCAACGGAGGCTCCTGATTCTTCAAACACTATTAGACCATGATTTCACCCGGCTTTCATTGGATTGGGCTCTGAATGTTTGGACAAGAACAGATTCACATTTTGTGCTGTTCATGATACATTCATTACTCTACACATACTTCTTATGCACTAGTTTGACTAGCCAATTTCTGCCAGCCAACCAGAGAATATTAATAATTCATAACATTCTTGGTAAACAAAAAACATCTTTAAAATAGGTCAGAATTGTGATGCTGTTATGTAGCTGACATTTACATCGGGCAGAGTGGCATCCTTTATCCTTTATGTAAAATAAACCCGGGTGTTTGCCATCACTGAACAAAATAAATCAAATAATCAGTCAGATGGGGCATTCTCTGCGTTTTAGCTTCAAAAGAATCCTGATTTTTTTTACTTTTATGTGCTCAAGAACAATAAAGTGGTGGTTTGATGTCATCAAGCATGTTTAACCTGAATAATGTTCTCATAAGGCAAGCTGTATTGTTCTCCACCTGGGTTGGGACTCTACACATCAGTGCACATCAAGACCTATAATGACAGACATGTCAAGCAGGTCTCAAAAATCAAGCCAATCAGCAAGTGGAAAATCAAATCTGACACCTGAAAGTGCGTCAGTGGTTAACTATGCATGCAAGCAGTGACAATCATCATTTATCCTCCTGCTCTCAATCCTAAGTCACTGAGTCTGACCTGAGAGTTCTGCTGAAATATCCACACAGGGGAAATGCCATGATTTGAATATAGATTGGGGTGGTGATCCGTGGTGTTTATAACTCATTGATGTTGAAATGTAATGCTCTGAAATGTCTCGAGTGTTTTCATTTATTGATGTGGACGGGAAGTCTCTGAAGTGAAATCTGTTTTTGGGTGAAGAGAAGATTCAAAAATTCAGCGCTTGCTTTCTGACATTTTTGTCTTCAGGCTTTTCTTAGTAATATTGTCACCCATCAGTGTCGTCAGGTTGGTCATAAACAGATTGGGTTTTTCCCTAGTCGATATGTGACATTACACACTGACAAGATTCAAACAGGACTTACTCACCTCTAAGGCACACTGCAGCAGAACTGTCATCATACCCGTCAGGCAGTAATGGAGTCTTTTCTCAGAGGCCATCCTAGTACATTTTGACAGTGTATGCATGAAAGAATCCCCACTGAGTGGTGAAAACATACTTTTATTTTAGTTGCATGGACTTGTAAAGGTTATTTACGAGGCAATCCACCATCATTTGTACTCCATTTCTGTATCTTGTTTCGAACTGTAATTGGACATCCCTTTTAGCAAATCATTGCTAATTCATTTTTGAAATGAGGACTGCAGTGGCTAGATGCATACTTTTTTTTAAAACCAGAACTGGGTCAGATATGCCTGAGAAACTGTGCATACAGGAGAAGGCAAAGACACAAGCAATGTAGCATCCTTGTGTAATTTAAAAAATGCAGCATTCTGAGGAGCTGCCAACACACTGCTATTCCACATTTTGTCAAATTTCGATTTGTGCAACTGTCTGGCATGTTGGTGAAGTGGTGAGCACTTCCACCTCACAGCAAGAATGTTTTGGGTTCCCCTGGATGCCACTTTCTGCGGGCCTGTGTTCGCGTCGGTCCCCTCTTGGTGTATCCCTTGTCTCATCATCTGGCGCAAAAGCTAATCAAAATATGCCGATCATTAAATCAGATTTCCATTTCGGATTGTCGCGGCCTGGGTTACCAACTAGATGGAAATAGATGATCCGCTGTGGCAATCGCTAACAGGAACAGCCATAAGAAGAAGCAACAGTCCGTCTTCAGTCAGGAAATTGGATTTCGCTGGTTGCAATCAACCAAGACGGCCACAATCATTATTATGATCTTTAAAGTTATTATGACGGTACTTTCTCTACTCCAGTTCCAACTAGACATCAGCTATGCGGCTAAGCAAATGACCGATCTGACTAAAGTCATTATTTTCTGAAAGGTTAAGTCTTGAGCATAAAAAATAAGATTCAAGCCCAGTAGCTATACATTTATTAGACGTTAGTAGAATGCAATAAGATCACAGTAGGCATAGAGGCTGTAAAACTGCAGCGGTCCCTTGGAAATACTTTGTGGTGCTCATGTTCACACACACACACACACACACACACACACACACACACACACACACACACACACACACACACACACACACACACACACACACAGTATTGGCTAAAAGGGTCAGCTGACTGACAGTTTGACCCCACCCTTGTCTGCCCTCACAGCATGCTGTGCTAATGAGTCAAAACTGTTATTCTTGCTAATGGTGTCTCTTCCCCCTATCCCACTTGGCACTTAACCAACTCTACCGTGCTGTCAGACAACGGGTTAAAACCCAGCCTCTTCCTGATGACTTATTTAAAACAACTCATCAATAATTCAGTAAAGCTTTCACTTGGAGAGAGAGTCCGTGTGGAGTGTGCAAGGAGCAGAGGCAGGAGGAGATAACACTGTCCTGCTCTATAAATAACAAGCCTGCTGGGTGGGGGTGACTGCAGGGCATAACTTTACAAATGGGCACTTCAATGCGCTCACATTGATCGTTAATGTTTCGGTGAGGGGAGTTGAGTTTCACATAAGTGTCTTTCAGTCAGTCTTTTCCTTGTCTGATTCACTAAAGTACTGCTTCAGCATTAATCCAACTGTACACATTTTTAACCACCTTTGCAAGTCACAGAGAGTTAAGAGAGTACTCTACAGATGTTGGATTGCATTAGTATAGAATCGTCAAACCCACGATGGAGATTGGGGTGTGGACTGCTAGTAGCAGCTAATGTAGCCTCCAGCAGAGATGAGGAGCAGGCTACATATGTCTGTAACATTCACTTCATTCATTCTCCATACACCCAGATTTTATTCATATTCAAGTTTGTAATCTTCAGCTCCAACTGCTGATTCAAGTTTCATCACCTAAGTAAATATAGCTCCCTCTTCAGCAGCAAAAGCCTTTCTACAATCTTGTACTCCCCAAGATCTATAAACAGACTTTGATGTTTTACGTTCCCCTTAAAGTCCCACATTTGTGTGACTTTTAATGCTACTTGCTGTTTCAGTAGTTGCACCTCAGATAATACATTTGAATAACTTTCATGGGAGATAAGAAAATAGGATAAATTGATTTTTGTTAATATATTTATAATACAAATGGCTTAACAATATACTCTTTGGGATCCATTTGGAGCCCATCATTGGAAATAGAATACAAAATGATATTAAAGGACAAAAGTATATCATACTAAATTCAATTGAGACCTAAAAGCGATCATTTAAATGTTTGTAACTCGACTTTCTGTATTTACCGGTTGAGCCAGAAAGAAATCTGCTTTGCACTAATCATATTTTCTTTTGCCGTATTACATGATTTATTCCTTGTTCCACTTGTGTATGTTTGTAGCATCTAGCATATATTTTCAGTCTTTTACAAGAGTGCAGATTTTGAAACACATGCAGCCGCCAGTTTTACTGCGTTTCGGCTACATGCTGTTTTTGAGTGACAATGTCAGCGCAATACTGTCGCCTCATAAATCTTCCTTAGCAAGACAATTAAAGTGAATGAACTGGAGTAGCTTAGCTTTACCAACAAGCATCACACTCTCTCATGACAAAGTCTTCACTTTTCTGTCCTCGTCATCTGTGACGGACATTCTACTTGATTGTGAACTTAGAATAGTGAAAGCTATCACATACAGAGATAATGTTTCACTGTGCTCTCTACTAACAGTATTGTTGTCATGATATCATCTAGTCAAGAAGAGTTGTTGCATGCTGTTTACTAAACTCTGAATCAAATGAATCTCGTGCTTTTTTTTTTTCTGGTTGAATGCAAAATACTGCATGCTGAAGATTTACAGAAAACCATGTGTCATTCCCCAAAAAGGCATCAGTCAGACACAGGACGTTCTTTTTGTTACCCACCAGCCTTTGCTCTATGAAAGGTCTGCTCTCCGTGCGTAATGGACATTAAGTTGCTCTCAGATTGATTGCCATTCTTGCGGTTTGCCAGCCACACCAGATGGACTATGATTTTCTATTCCCTATCAATCAGCTAATAGCTCATATCCTTTCCTCATAGCAACAATTTGCAGGGAAGATGAATGTATGATGCAAGTGACAGTTGACCTTGGTGAATAGTCACCGTTAAGGATAAGCAGAGCAGACAGGTGCACTAGAACTACCATGGACCCAGAGTGTGTTTGAGCTTTACTATGCACAACTCAGACACCAGACTCAGCCGTAACATGTGGTCCCAGCGGGGGCCCTTCTGTCTGTGTGTCAGTGTTTGGGAGGCAGGAGAGAGAGAGAGAGAGAGAGAGAGAGAGGGAGAGAGAGAGAGAGAGAGGTATGGCCCTTGAGCTCCTCATAACTGTCAGATTAATTAATCAAACACGCTTCGGTCCACAGGGACACCTCAGCCTGCATAAGCATTCAGCCATGACAGACACAAACCGACTCAAGCAGTAGAAAGACGTACACGCATGTACATGCAGATGGACACACACAGATAAGCATGAAAATAATTCACACCTTTACCTTTTATGTCCCCTGTACTGTCCTGTCCAAGTCTAAATACACAATACAATATATGCAGTATTATGGTGCACCCTCTGTCTATAATAAAGTGTTAAAAGGATTATGGCAAGAGGGAACAGCTTTACTCCACTGTATCTACGCATCTGGCATCAACCTTGACATAAACACACCTGGCCCCTTTTAGGTTTGTTGATCAGAGTTTTGGCATCAGTTTGAAATTCCTCTTATGAGAAGCTCGTGACCTCAGCACGTCCCCTAAAGATGCACAACAGAGAGAAATGGTCTTGCCAGATCCTGAAAGAGGCCTGTTTGGGCGCACAGAGATGGACGTCCTGTGGTGAGGAGAACATTCTTAGCTGGATTAGAGGCATGTTTGTTTACCAAGGTAGATGTGCTGCTCCGAGACGAGGAGAGAGGAGAATATTAAGAAAGGAAGAGAAAAATGTTCCAACAGTTTATGCAACATTCATAAGATATAAAAAGGCTTGGAAGCTGCCGTGTACAGTATTGTATCAGAGGGTTGAACATTCAACCTGACGTGGGCAGACTCCTGCAGCAGACATGACCTTCCTAACAGCAACGAGGGATTATTTATTTTTAAATTGCAGCTACGACTTTAAATGTCTATTGCTTTGGTATTCTGCTTATTCCTTTTTATTTCCATGGTTCTTTTCAGCAGTGGACTCGAAGGAAATTTTATGGTAGCCCTGAGCTTATATAACAGTGATGCTCATCCTACAAAAAATATCACTGCTTATCTGTGTCAAGTATGGCTTTAGAAAAATTGATGATGCAGTTGAGATGATTTTGGATGTCTGATAAATAGAACTTCAAACAGAGCTGTGCTCTTGGCTAACAGAGGATTATTTTTGGTTCATAACAGTACGGCACTCTGTATCGTAGACACACGGATGACGTGACTTAGCCAGTCTATTGTAAGCTTTCATTGTTTACAGGTTCCTCCTCAGAAGGGTGTGAATAAAAAATATTTTGGTTGCTTAACTTGCTGCTCTTTTGAACAATTTGTGCGGTTTTAATCATTGTTTATTTATTTTAACAGTAAAAAGTTGCAGGGACATTCATTGCCATTTCTGTAAATGTGCCAGTTTAGCCATTTTAGCTAATTTTCAACTGCAGTACCCAGGCAAGTATTTTCTTGTAACTGGGTATAACCCTGATCTAGATGTATTTTTTGCCCATAGATAAATTAGAATTATCCTTTTTTTATTAATTACTTACAGCAATTAGTGTAGTGCAGAAGAGTAGTTTCTGACTTCTTGTGTTTTGGCCAAACTTCCAAGAGGCGTGAATTTCCTGATAGTTGCACATACGTGCATACACAAGAACACAGCAATGAAGATTGGGGACCCCAAAAAAGACAAGGGCAACTGAAAAAGACAAGTCATTCTTTCTTCTAACTTGGTTTCTCCATGTAGTTCGTGCCATCATAAATATTTAACACGTGAATACATTGTGAATGAGAAAGGACAGAAAAAAAACTAGCCTTACCCTCGCTGGCTTCAGAAAAACTAGAACACCACCCCCCATCTTCATACACATGTAGTCACACTCGCATGCATGCACATGCTATTGTTCCTGTGGAGAAAAACGGGGCTTGCAGGCCTGGGGTGGCCTCTTATCCCCTAGAACAGCATCTCCTTTCCCTTTTTATTAAGACTTTTGTTGGGAAATTGCAGTTGTGATTTTGTGAGGGGGGACGGTCACAGGAGACTTTGTGTGAGGTCCCTGTCTGCAAGTTCCCTTAGCAAGAAGAGACAAGAGCTGCACTGTCACCCTCTGCCAAAAATACAAATAGTGCCTTTCCTTTCTTCCTGCTCCTCTTTCCTTCCTTCTCCCTCTACTCTCTCTCTCTCTCTCTCTCTCTCTCTCTCTCTCTCTCTCTCTCTCTCTCTCTCTCTCTCTCTCTCTCTTATACTCACTTGTCTTTTCAGTTCCAGTGAGAGGGTTGGTTCATCTCACCATTGTTCAACTGGTATTGCTGAGAGTAAACTGGCGGGCAGCAGTGGGAGGAGGTGTGTTAATGTGTGTGTGTGTGTGTGTGTGTGTGTGTGTGTGTGTGTGTGTGTGTGTGTGTGTGTGTGTGTGTGTGTGTGTGTGTGTGTGTGTGGCCGGGTAAGCCACTCCCCTCTGAGCTGATTCTAGTCATCACAGCAATAATGAAGTGCACACGATGCTGCCTGCCTGCCCGCCCGCCTGCCTGCCAGTGTGACATACTGTCACCGTTCTGGAGGACGTGCACACTCGCAAACATTCACACACACTCGCAGTCACTCACTGACAGGACACGCAGCCTGCCTCCTCACACATGCATACACACAGTCACCCACACAGTCCTGGGAAGGAGTGGAGAAAGGAAAAGAAGACCAGTAGGAGGGAAGAATAAGAAGGATTGTATGTCTCTTATGGACTCCTCTCTATGTGACTGACCGACGCTGGTTGTGGGCGCTGAACAGAGACAGAAACCCCGACTCAAACGCACACACCTCTCCCCCGCAGCCACGGATTCTTGGATTAGTCCGCCCCGGTGTGGAGAGTGGGAGTCGCAGAGCGGACCAACATGGGGAACCAGGCGGGGAGACAGGAGGAAACAGAGTCAGGTCTGCTTCTGTTGTTTGGCCGTTTGTCTCAGCATCACTTATCCCTCTTTGTCCTTTGTCTGTCTTTCTCTTTTGACGTAAAAGATAAAGACATGCATTTGCTAAATACAAAAGATATGAGATAATCTTTTGTCATGTCATGTCAGAGTACATCTCTGACACGACAAGTCCTGACTGATGAATACGGACTAGATGAACCCTGACTGACAAGTACTAATTAATATGCCCTGGCGTTATAGAAGCTGTTTAAATGGGTTGCAAGTTAGTCATTTGCTCTGTTCTTGTGCCATTATTTGTGTGAGCGTGTCCACACTTTTTGTGTGTGTAATTATTGATCTGTTGTGTTGTGTTCCTGTATTCAGCGTTTGCACCTGCGTGTAAATATTGGGCGGGGGGGAAAGTGCTGAGTGAGATTTGCCTGACAGTAAGCATGAGGGAACCTGTCAAAGGAGATGGTATCATCAGTCTCAGGCTCACATCACTCCACTGCCCGGAGCTCACTGCGCCTCACTAAGATTTCCATTTCAAAGTCCCTCTGAACTGCATTCAGCAGCAACTTCCCACTCATCGAATCCTCTCCGAATTTCTTTAACAAAAAGAGCATTTGCATCTGAAATGTGTATGTGCAGAGAGGCTCCTAATATGTGTACCCACACTTATTAATCTGTACATACATGTATATATATATATATATATATATATACACCTTTTTTATTATTATTATTTTATTTTTTAATGTGATTATATTTCAATGTTTTCATCTCAACAAAAATGTATGCTGGCTAAATAGCCCAATGCCAGGATGCTTGCTGGGGCAACAGGCACAAACACGCAGACACACACACACACACACACACACACACACACACACACGCACACAATGCAAAATAGAGTGAAGTATTTTGTTAGTAGTGGGTGTTGAGCTGCAACCCTTCATAGCTGTAGCGTGTGTTGCTTGAAGATAGAGCACAGTAGGCTCATACTGGAAGGCAATGTTAGCAAGCTGCTGCATGCTTGAAAAGATTAGCTCCCAGTTTCCTCTCCACGCACGCACCCACACACATACAGCATACAGTGCACAGGTAATACATTATACACAAAACAAAAGATTGTTGAGTCAAAAAGTAAAAACAAAAGAAGATAATAGATCTGTCTATAATCTCAATAATTGTTCTCTATAGTTACTAAGTAAAATCTGGCTGCTTGTTGATGAGTATTCTTGGTGCAAACAATAATTCTGAGATTGTTACAGATAGGTGGTGTGTTGAAGTATGTGGGATGAAAATGAAATGAGTCAGAGTAAAATGTTTGCTCAGCGAGTGAAAAAATACGCTATCACAGTCGCACTCCCTATAATCAATCATCTTCTTCTCCAGGCTATGAGAAGTATTTAAACTCTGCTTGGTACAGTACTTCATGATCCCCGCTCCTACTTCCCACATGAACCTCCATTATGAAATGAACCAGTCAGCAATATTATTAATTGAGCTGGCTGTTATTCATATAAATTAGCACTCTCCATTTTCTCAATTGAGCCTCTATAGTAAATGAGGATTGATCATCAAATGGCTTGATTTTTCATTTTGCCTGCCCATGACATGAAGCCAGATCGATAGATCCAAGAGGGCTAAGACCAAAGATGCAGAAGCCGTTTAATCTATTTTTCACAAGGCACTGAAGTAGTATAATAGTAAACATGCAGACGTTTAAACGTCTGATAGAAACGGTAGTTAATTGTCTGATCTGTTCTGTTGAATGGCAATATCTATATTTAACTCTTTAAATAAGCTGACCTTCGACCTAGACTGTAAAACGGCCAGCTGAGGTTTGTTAGACTTTGGGCTTGGAAAGTAAAATAACAGTTCTGGTGCTGGAAGTAAGGAAAGCAATGTGGGAACGGGAGGAACTCGTTCAGATTTGATTGATGGTGTTATCGCTGAATTGGCAGGCTAAGGAGTAAGCTGTCTGCTGCAGTGATAAGGAGGTCGTTATCAAAACCAAATTGTACTGAGGGCTACTACACCGAGCCCTCCTGGGTCCTTACTGGCTCAGCATGAGAACGGCCAAGACCAGAGCCTGCGGCTCAGCTGTTGTCGGCTGTTGATGAATTATCAGTAATATAGTTTCCAATAACAGTGGGTCTATTTTCAGGGCTACAACTCAAGTAACTTGTACCCATTCGGGCACAGGATTAAAGGAAAGTTAAACATGTTTGTGTAGTGAGGTAAAATAGTTTGTCATGACTTTCACATGGGCTAAAATGGGAAAACATCACACACTTGTGGTTTCTCAGAATTCTTTGGGGGGGATACAAATAGGGAGCTGTAATGTAAAGCACAGTGATTTTTGAAACTGGAGGTTGCTATCAATGTATCAGTTAGTGTGTTGTCATTGAAATACCATTTTCGTTTCTGTTCGCCGTGCAGCACAGTAACATCAAGTTATCATTTTGTATTGGTGCTGATACAAGTAAGCCAGCTCAGCTCAGATGAGATTTTTCAATTTTGAACACTATAATTGCAAAATTAACTGTAAATCTAAAGTCTTCCTGACTTTCCAGTCAGCTTTGATGCATCTGTTAGTGCGAGGAAAGTAAACTAATGCCTTTGTCACCCTAACTGGTGTATGGAGTTTGGTGAACTTGCCAACCGACAAGAACGTAAGCAACCGAAAAATATCTTCTTAGCCAAGATAAGTGCCACTTCAGGGACCACCAGGCAACAGTATTTTAGTCTCAGACAAGCGAAAGCTACATCTCTCCTTACCATTTTCTTCAGTCAGATATTTTTGTTTATTGGAATCTTTTTAACAGCTGCCTTTCTGACAAATATCATATCACAGCATTTAACTCCTAACTCTTGTGTGAAATGCTTATCTGTCTGGTGAAGCACTGATACATTGTGCCCGGTGGGTATCTCTCCCAGTCGGAGCACACTTCAACACCACTGTGAACAACAGGACAGAAGGTGGAAATACGTAGATAATTGTGCTATCTCAACACCATATCGGATCAAATTGACGTAGAGCAGGGATTCAACACGAGGAAGCAAGTTTGTCCAACCTCTGATAGCTGGGACACTGTGAGGAAGTTACATCAGTCATACTTTCCATGGCAGTTAACAGTTTGTACAGTAAACACACCGTCCATTCCACAGAGCTTTGTGTTTACAGAGGGAGGTGTATCTTGTTTAAATGTCCTGTTTGTGTAACAGGAGACTATAGCCCAGACATCAAAAGTTGGTATATTATAGCCTTGAGGCCTAAGCTCATAAAAATCACTAATTTATGGTTGAGCAACTAACAATACTTGTATAAAATTGACACCCCAAAAACCTTGACTTGGATCTGACTTGTAAACCACTAAGCCTGTGATGGTGTGTTTAATGCACACCGTAACGACCTGATATGGATTGTGTATCTTTCTGCAGTTGGCTGTGGTTCGTCCTCACTCTGGGAACAGTAAACTTGGCCTTTCTGTGATTGAAGGTTCTGCTGTCAGCCATCCAGCAGTATTTATGTCTTGAGAGCAGCAGCTCACTGACAGATCAGATCACTGTCACTCTCTGAGAGTGAAGTTGGCAAAACCGGGTGCCATCTTGTTGATTAAGCGTCTTTGTCCAGTCAACCCAGAAAGTGGCACAGCGAAACTCACTGTGCTTGAAAGCAACACATGAATTTACTTTGCCTTGTCTACAATTTTGCTTTTCTAAATGCTGGTTAGACTGAGCCCTTCTTTAGAATCGGTTGCCTCTGTTGGTTATGTTTTAAGCTGTGGAAAGGGAGCCACAGTACCCAAGTGTTGCTTGAGATTAGAAGCTGATGTCTTTTTTTATATATTTACAGCTTAATATTTCCACATAATATGTTTTATGTTTATATATATATATGTTTTTTTGTTTTTTTTTATCCTTTCTGTGGTCAACCCAGGAAAGTAGATCACAGCTTAATACATCCTAAATCTTGTAACATTTATTCCAAAGGTATAAGGCTAAGATGGTAATCATCAGAAGCTTAAAACAAAGTTTAGCAATACTCAAGTACAACCTGTTACCCATCACACAAACTGATCCTATAAACCTGCAATCATGTAAAATGGCATACTATTACTCTGTCAGTGAGTTCTGTGTTAAACACTTTTCCATTTGGAGCATAGAGAAAATTCTCTCTTTCAGTTGGCCCGTGCTATTGGATATCTCTGTAGGGCATTGGCTCCATAAGTAACATTAAGCGGAGTGGATCAGCATAAGGATGCTGTGTTAAAAGTCTTAGCATGCAGGCCAGTTGAAATGATTCAATCAAAATGATTAAAGGAGCCAAAGAACCCAGGCCAAGTGGCCCTCTGTGGCTTGCCAGCTCTCATGGTGCACTTTCATGCTGTGCTGCAGAGGAAGCACAGAGCTGTTCACTTCTCCGGCAGAAACAAACATCTCAGCTCAAATACACAATGAAGTCTCTTTTTATCGAGGCAGGGTGAGGGGTCTGCCTGGTCAGTTGTATGCACGATTGATTAACATGCCACCTGCTGACAAGAGAGTCATAATAATGACTTAAGATTAAGAATGTGTAAAGGTTTATTTCTGCACATTAGTCAGTCGACATTAATCAGAGCCAGTCCATGCTTAATGATTTCTTAAGACTATCCTTCTACCTTATTATGGTATTCAGCGTCTTTATGACCTAGACACAACCAAAACATTTCTTTGATTTGCTAAATAGTTTTTCTACTATCTGCTATTATATTAATATCCCATGAGCTCAGCTAATGAGAACTTTTCTCGTCTCCTCTCGTGCATCTAAAACTTTCTCCTGACTCCCATCATGTAGAAACCTCCTCACAAATACCTTTTTATGTTATTTTTTCGTACTCTGAACATTAAACCCTTATATGCAGCTAAGATTTTGAGTTGAGCCTACTGATGATATTGTACATTAGCAACTTCATAATGCTGATGGCAAAGATCTTTTGCAAATAAAAAATAAAAAAGTATGTATGCAACCAACTGGGTCATTAGGGGGGTTAGCTGACAAAATATAATATAATTGATTTTATTGGGTTGCAAGTCACAGAAGACCCTTCTTCCAATGAATCTCAAATATTTAGCCAAAGGAAAGTTTTGTTTTGGAATCCGTTGATTATGTGATTAACTTCTCCAAAGTGCAATTAGCCATTCAAATCCTCTGTGTTGTCAATCTTTAAACTCAGTTTCAAAGATGGTGTTACACTGTTGACAGCCGTCAGTGAATCTCTGCAGTTTTATGGTATAGTTTAGTATTTCTGGTTTACACAGCTAACTAGTGCAAACACTGCTCTTACAGTAAATTAGATTGCCCCAGTTTTGTATTGTCTGTACTGTTTGCCACCTTGCATATGATGTCATGTCCTAGACTGGAAGTAGAGTCAGAGGTTCAAGCTGTTTTTTGAGGAAATGTTGTGCAAAAAAAACGTCATGCTGTATTCACAAAACATGTTATCTTTATTACAAAAACCAACTTGTGTTCCATGTTTTTGATTTGCAAAGTTCCTTATCATCATGAAAGAATTTTTATTTTTTTTACCTTCAACAAGTGGTGTTGTCATGGTTTTCAGTGGAATATAGTGAGGTTGTGGCGCAGTTTACCATCCAGGCTAATCTCTGCTCAGTCACTGTGGCAGTCATGGAGTCTCGCCTCTGTCTATCTCCCGTCCCAGTAAGAGGAAAGGAATGCCTCTGAGTCCCAGCGTCTGACTGATAGGCGCCTGTTGACCTATTTCATGCCCTGACTTTGGAGAACAGGAAGGCCAGAAACACAGACTGAGTTTTCTGGCTCTCCTCTCCATTTCCACCTGACTAAAAAACTGCACACAACATTTCCTGGAACACAGAAGGGCAGACAGAGGAAAGGCAGCGAGATTCCCATCCAAAGCTTTGTTTGTGCGAATGACGAAGCCAGTGAGTCATTTCAGGTGCCAAATCTCTGACACTTGACCATTAATTCATCATGGCTCGTCCTCACCCATGACCCTACTGTTCTCTTAATTGAAGACTCTGTGCATCCTGCTCACAATGCACTCTGTCACCTATTGGCTGGCAGGCAGGCTAGCTGCAGTTAACCGGCTGGCGCTGGACGGCGTCCAGACACACGGCTCCTGCTGTGATTTGAAAGCTTATCTTCATTAGAAAGAAAGAAGCCAGCACAGTGCATTACTGAGATCAAGGAGCTGACTTCCCATGGAATAACTGACTGGTTTGGAGTACTGGAATTCAGTCTGTGCAATTAATTTAGATAAAATGTAAACAACACAATCGTTTCATACGCTCAGTCTCGTTAATCAGTTTTGGTATTTGTCTGAACCGGACACATCCGTGACTGGTGGCATCATCTTTTCGGGTTGTCTGTCCATCTGTTTGTCTGTCCAACCGTCTGTTTCTTCAAAGTTGGCACACTTGGACTCAAGGATGAACGGATTAGATTTTGGTGGTTAAAGGTCACCGTGACCTCACAAAATACGTTTTTGGCCACAACTCAAGAATTCAATTGCTAATTATGACAATTTCACACAGATGTGTAATTGGTTAAATTGATGAAGTGATGACATTTTGGTTAAACATGGATGTAAATTGCAACATGAAACATGAAATTTACAACCGAAAGGTGGTAATTCTAGTTAAAGTTGGTAGAAAGTCTGTTTTAATAGCTGCTGTCTCGACTCTCATTGCACATAAAAAATTCCTAATGTGGAATAATCGAATATTCTCCTTTAATCCATAATGTAAGCAGTTCATTTTATTTAGACTTTAAGAGGGAGTGTGAAACCGTTCCGGAGACATTGAATATGAATATCTTATCTGTTACGATGTTTTCTGTCACTGGGAATAATTTTCTTCTCTTCCTCCAAAAATGGTGTGTGGTGGTATTTGCGCTTTGGAGCTAGTCTCCTAAAACTGCATGAGGATTTATTCCTTGCTCAAGGAAGAAAAGCTTCTTCGTGAGCCAGTTAACTGCCCACTCCACTCCTTTTCACAGATTTAGTGCTTCTGAGGGGTAGCTATAAATGATCCTGGACCTGAGCCGGCCTACATCAAAGACAGCACTAAATTAAGACTAAGCTAACTCTTTCCCACCTTGGTCTTGGATATTTTTGATTTGTGAAAGAAAGATTTGCACACCTAGTCGAAGTAATTTTCTGTGAATACTATAAAGTAATGCAGTTATTGTGCCCTCTTGAACCAGAAAAACAGTGTATAAAAACTGTGATGCAGTGTGTGAGCTTTGTGATGGGGTGGACATTTTATAAGCTACTATACCCCTCTCTCCTTTTCTGCCGCCATTAAGAAATAGGGTGATGTCAGTGTCACTCTAATACTTTATAGATGCCACTGAGCAGCTCAGCTAGAGCACTTGGAGGTTAATTGCCTCTTTCAGGGACTTCTCAACTGTAATATCCGAGTAAGGGAAATGCTTCTTTCAGTCTTTCTTTCTCCACACTAAACATTCTCCAGCCGCTGTGTTGGTCTTGGAAACAGGTTGTTTAACGGGGGTGCAAATATCAGCTTTAGAAAACAATATTGTTTTTTCGGTCAAATAACGTTTTTCATAGCGGTGGATTTGATCTTTTTATGATAATTATTTGTGGCAGTATATCCCAGTAATATAGAGACTGTCTAACTATCTGCTGCTGTACTTTAGTAGCAGTTTCTTCCTCTTCAGGATCCTCCTGTCTGACTCCTGGCATCTAGTCTGGTGTCATTTCTAAGCATTAAACAGCTGTGGTGATGTCATGGTTAAAGAGGTGGGCGATCTAAAGATGAGTGAGTTCATGTGCTCCATCAGGGTTTTATTCACTAAGAGGGCAAGAGAAAAACAGAATATGAAGGAACAAAAAATGAAAGGTTGTACTACAGTCCCACTCCTCACTCGTCCTCGTTGGAATAGACTGATGTTAATCACATGTCATTCCTTTTTCTGCCCTGTCTGGATGATGCCTCCAGTAGTGCATACTGGTAAATAGTAATTTATAACACACAGTGTTGATCTAGTGTTAACATCTTCCATGTGACACTACATCATTTTGGAGTGCATGTTGTCCTCATTCTGTCAGTCATGGCTTCATCCTCTGTGAAGTGCACAGAAAAGTGGATCTTTGTCAAGTGCAGCTCTGTTTAGTAGCAAATGAATCTAAATGATATGGATGAAGTGCTGCATTGGTTATTGTGAATTTTACAGGACAGCAGTTATTTCTAAAGAGTGGCTTTTAACCGGGAGCCTAACCCACCTCACTTTTTCAACCACAGCTGCACACTCCGGGAATGTTAAACGGCTTTGTACCCCAGTATTTGTGCCAGTGTTGGCAGCTCCTGCCACAGTTGCTAGTTTATTCAAAGAGGGGATAGTCAGTGCAAAGTGCCTATCAATGGCAGAGTACTTAAAGAACCCACAGGGATATAGGATTTCCATCCTAAACTAGGCCATTTGTTTGTGGATTTTATGTGTGTGTGTGTGCTGCTCAGGGTGATGCGCTGTCTATCTCTGCACACAGGCTGTCTGTCTAGCCTCTGCTCTGTGGGTTTGATGATGATGATGATGTATGCATGGGAGAGACACAGGGCCGTCTTTGTCTCTCCACTGCTTAAGCTGCTTTGTGCCTGAACGCTCCACGTGCACAGGGACCTTTGTCATCCTTTGAAACAAGCAACCCCGTTGTGTCTGCATCGCCGTTTGCTGATGATTGGAAAATAAACAATAAAACGTTTTCAGCCGGCACCCTGCTCACGCCGGACATCAGTAAATACTCTTCATATCTGAGAGAGGTCTGGAAAAGGCCAGCGACCCACGCTGATGCCTTTTGAAATGCCACAGTGGAGCTCTGCTGCAGTGATGAATGACAACAGACAGACAGTGCCAGGCAGATGGTTTGCTGTCAAAGCAGAGAACAATACGTGAATAGAGTACAGTGACCAGCAACATAAAACTGCTGAATAATACAAGCATCTGAATGTGACACACTGTCCATTCAATTAGTGTCATTACATTGTGTTAACAAATCCATGGTCCCAGCTTGTCTGTATGCTTATTACATTAACCTTCTCTTTCCAAAGTCAAGCATGCTATATTGCAACTCTACTGAGGAACATTTGATTTTTGAAACTTTAAACTTCCTGAATGTAAATTTGAATCCGTGTTCAATCAGCACTGTAACCAAAATTGCAGTCCAAATGAGTCTTCTTGTTAATTAGATTTATCTAAATCTCAGTCGAACACAATTAATTATTTTCTGTCTGCTTATAATGTTTTTGTAAAGTTTGCAGATATTGTAGCAATATTTCCCTCTTTAATTTACACAGAGATAACACTTTTCTATTGCTCATTAGTGAATGTAGGTTATGGTTATTATTCATGCTTATTTAAAAAGGTTATTAAGATTTTAACTTTAAAGGGCTTATATTGACAGTATCATATTTGGGCGTTTTTAAAGGCTTCATGACTCATGATATAGGACTCAGTCTGCTGAAGTGTCTGTGTAGCTGAAATAGAGAAAGAAACGAAAAACCTTTATCTCCCATTTTACATTTCTAAATCAGACAGCTCCGTCAACTGCTTTGTGGATGGTCCACAGCAAATGTTGATTTAATCTCGTAGGTACACTTTTTCAATATGTACCTCTGCTTTTAATTGTGTTGCAGGTGCACAAGCAACCAAAAAGTCTGGTATCCCAGCTCCTAGAGAGCTCTCTTCTACCATAACAAGAGACCGCATCTCTTTGAGGGACCAGCTAAGGAGCTCTACCAATAAGAGGATGGTTTCTAGTGCCAGCACTTCCAGCCTCTCCACCCTGGCAAAGCAGACACGTAGTTCAACCAAGTCCCGTGGAGATGCAGAGGGCCAGGAAAGGGGCGTTCTGGAGGGCCAGGTGAAGGAGCTGCTGGCTGAGGCCAAGGCCAAAGATTTAGAGATCAGCAATCTCAGGATGGAGTTGCAGCGCTGCAAAGGTAAAGCCTCCAATTCACCCTCACCCAACTCTGTCTCATGGCAAGAGCCTGCTGCAGATCCAGAGCAGGGACAGGTGGCGGAGGCCCTTGTGCTGGTTGGAGAGCTGAGGGAGAAGAACGGGAAGTTTCAGAGAGAGCTTGCAGGACTTAGAGAGGAGAACCAGTCACTGAAGGAAAAGCTGCTTTCCTTGGAGGCCTCTCCTCTCTCTAGTACCAACTCAAGCTCCCCCTCCAAGCCTTTGGTGAATGGCCTACCCTCAGACTCCAACTCCTCAACTCAACAACAGGACAGTCTCCCCTGTCCTACCAGTCCTCTCCAAACCTCTATCTCTTCCAGTTCTGACATCACCAAGGACTCACCATCACCCGACTCCTCAGAGTTTGAGAAGATCCCATCTCTTTCAGAATCAACGAGCAGCGGTGTCAGTGGCGAAGTCGTTGTAGCGGGGGCACTAACCAATGCAGGAGGGCAGGACATGTCATCAGTGCAGAGCCTGACAGAACAGATTCACAAGATGGAGGAGAGCCACCACAGCACGGCGGAGGAGCTGCAGGCAACTCTGCAGGAGCTGTCCGACCAGCAGCAAGTGGTGCAGGAGCTGACGGCTGAGAACGAGCGTCTGGCTGAGGAGAAGCGCCTCCTGCAGACCTCACTTCAACAGCAGAGAGAGCGCCTGGAAATGATGGCCCAGAAGAACGATACACTCGCTGGCAGACTTCAAGAGCAAGCCCAAGCTCAGGCCCAGAGGGAAGAGGAGCTCGGTAGCCAAGGGCCTCGGCTTGCCGAGCTGGAGCAAAGGTATACCGAGCTGGTTGAGAGCTCGCGTTTCGAACGGGAGAAGCTGGTTGACATCCAGCAGCAGTTGACAGGCAGCCTTCGGGCTCTGGAGGAGGAGAACCAGGAGGCCCAGGGCCAGGAGCGCTGCCTCAGAGAGGAGATGGACAGGCTGCAAGCCCAGCTGGACAGAGAGCTGGAGGCCGGAGGTCAGGCAGCACAGGCCGCAGAGGAGCAGAGGGCGACAGCAGACAGTCTCAGGCTGGAAAACAGTAGGCTGAAAGCGCAGGTGGACATTGAGAGGCAAAAAGTTGGTGAGTTGAAGGCCATGCAGAGTGCCAGTGACAGCTCTGAGGTGCAGAACCTGCTGAAAACAGCCCACGCTGAGAGAGACATGCTGGAGGAGGAGCTGACAGAGCTGAGGCAGGAGCTGCTACAGGCCCAGGCCGAGACTGAGCATGTACGATCCACAATGTCCAAGGTAGGAGTGTTGTATGTTTATGTGTGTAACATACAGTATATACACTATAAAGGAAATACTGAATGGTAGAGATATTTTGCTATTTAAAAATGACTCACAAAATTCAGTCAAAACGTAACAAAAGGAATTAGTATTTATCACTGAACATAACATGTTGTTTGTTTGGAGACAAATGTCGACAAATATTCAAATTAATCTATTTAAAACTGGACAAGTCTCTGTTGGTTGGAGAATGTCTCTTCACAGTTCAAACTTTTTCCACTTGGTTGCTTCCATTGTGTTGTACTAAGTGATGTGTGTCAAAACCAGGGCTTGAATTGTACTGTATATGACTCACTGTTATGCTAGTAAGCTCATTAGTTTTCTTGTGTTTGACAAAACTTCCAGGAATTCCCAAAAGAACAATCTCTCCGTCCATATTTACTGTAACATTTGAAAAAGTGAGGCAGCAGTTCATTAGTTTAAAAAACAGTTGATTAACTTTTCTTCATATTCTGTACTAGCAATGCAGTCATTTTCAGGAATAGATTTGGAAGAGACCAGAATATCCAGACAGCATCTAGTACTTGCTAATGATTAAAAAATAACATAACATTTGAAATCATTTTTGGCAGTCACCACTTATTGAATGTGAACATAAGGACACACTATTTCCATTATGAGTCAAACATGACCATTAAACAGGCTTTACAGCTGGTATTAGGTCTTGTTCATCACTTCACCACCACAGCACATGAACTCATGTTCACTCAAATAGTTTTCATATGATTCTAGGGAGTCACTTTGGTTTTCCCCTTCAACACCACAAACACCAGAATGGCTGAGGCAGTGTAAGTTCGGGGTCATATTTGGGGTTGTTGATTCCAATTCAGGGCGTGTCACCATCAGCTTAGTGATGTCGTCATTGTTGGACTGTGACTGCCGTGCCAACAATAGGGTGGTCCACCAGTGTGTGACCCTCCTGAGGCACTGCCACATGGGTGTGAGGGTGAGGCCACTCCATAACTTCACTCACGAACATCCTGATCTATTAGAGCCACATGGTGTGAGGGAAAGGGAGAGAATCCTGCACAACTACATCTATTACTTATTTTAGATCACTATGCTCAGAGATCTGCTTTATGGATGACGAGAATCCTCATGGTACACTGACTTCAGCTTGTATGTAATTCAATAGTTGAACCTATGAAAACATTGATGCGGTCAGAACTAATCCAGTCTGATCTCTTATTTCCATGAGTCACTGTCACCTTGCTTGTTAGTATCATACTGTGACCCAGCGGTCATTGTCAGACATAGTTAAGCTCATGTGTAAACAGCACTGTGTGGACTCAAGCATAACTGCTGTAAGCATTTATTAACATTCACAACCCAGTTGAATGTTTACATGTACCATTGTTTCTATGTGACTTTTATCATATATGAAAATGGGCTTGACATATGTGTAATAAGTAAGTAAGTAATTGTGGAAGCTGCACCAAATGTGCAATGTGTACTTATGTGCAGTAGTCAAACTGGAAATTATGCCACCACCCAATGTCCTAAACAGGACTAAAAGTTTACATTTTTTTCCAAACGGCAGATTAGAGTCAATCCACACATTTCTAGCCAAAAGAACAACCTGATAGTAATGTATGTAACTTGCTAACACACAATATACAGTGGGTACGGAAAGTATTCAGACCCCTTTAAATTTTTCACCCTTTGTTTCATTGCAGCCATTTGCTAAAATCGAAAAAGTGACCATGTGATATTTCAGTTTTTCTTTTTTAATAAATTTGCAAAAATTTCTACATTTCTGTTTTTTTCTGTCAAGATGGGTTGCTGAGTGTACATTAATGCGAAAAAAAATGAACTTTTTCGATTTTAGCAAATGGCTGCAATGAAACAAAGAGTGAAAAATTTAAAGGGGTCAGAATACTTTCCGTACCCACTGTATGTACCTTGTTTTCATCGTGCATGTAGAAATGAAATCTCACCTGAAGAAAAAATCCCCTGCCTGAACTTTGTTTTTCAACTGTTCTTAATTAACACAGGAGAGAAAACAATTTATATCAGCCTTAGATAATTGGATCACCAGAAAAAAAAATGTATCACTTCAATATAAAACACTACTATACCATGAGATTCAAGACTGCTTTAATTACATTTTGGTCAGTGGTTTCCTCACACATACTGCTTGTCTTTTTCAACCAGCCACCCACAAATCTTGACACAGCTTTTTCTGTTGAGAGCATCTTTAATCTAATCATTTGAAAGACAGAGATGTAAAAAAGCAAAAAGAAAGAAATGGAAATGGAATCGCTGCACAACAAGGATGTCTGGGAGATTTCATAAAACATCTGTATTGAGCCAAATGTGACTTAAGTGCTTCCATCTAATTAGCACAGTGGCAGCCAGTAATTACTTTCACATGAAACACAGCCTCTTTCATTTAATCCATCACTGTACTGAACCCATCATAATCTCACAAATGTACACACATACACAGGTGGAGGCTAAATGCCAGCAGGTTCAGGAGCGGGCTGAGAGGAGGGAGCAGGAGCTCAGTGGCCGGGTTACTGCGCTGGAGGAGGCCGGGATCCACGCTGAGAACCAGGTGAAGGAGCTGAAGGAGACCATCTTTGAACTGGAGGACCAGGTGGAGCAGCAGAGGGCCGTCAACTGCCACACCAACCAAGCCGTTCTGGATATGGAGAGTATGTCCTTTCACTGGCTGTTCAGTTTTCTGTGCAGACTTTTAGTCAGCAGTCGAAAATGTTATAAAGAGAAATAAATCAGTTCAGTGTTTTCCAATTTTGAGCTTGCGAGAAAATATTAGAAACACCTCCAAAATGACCATAAAGTTGAAATGATACCACTTTTAACACTTCCAATAATACCTGTATATTATAATCTCCATGGAAGAAGGATTTATTCCAGGGCTGCATTAGTTTTGGCCATGTGTATTCTATAACTAACCTTACAAACTGGAGTGAGAATCAGGCAGGAAAATGAGGCCATACTGTAACACAGCTGTCTCTGACTTGCTAGTGGTGCAGTTGGCAAATATGAAATGGGTGGACACACTGTTTCCACAAGCTGTTATGAATTATGGCAGATGAGATGGGTCTGATACGAATATTATTGCAGTAATGAGAATAATTTCAAGAGTGATCTAATACAGTCCAGATAACTGTTACTTTTATAGGAGCATTTTTGCTAAAGATGGTCTGCTGTATCCTCACACAGAAAACTGTTTGATTAATTGTGAATGCTGTGTTTGATTACTGTGAATCCGTCCTGAATCTACAGTACGTTACACCTGTGGTTCTCAAACAGCTTGAATAATTTGTCATTGCAGATCTTGTCAAAAAGCTGGAGGAGCAGAAAGCTGAATCAGACCGACAACTGAAAGTCTTGGGTAGACAGATTAAGGTAAGGAAGTTTCAGTAAGAAGACAGATGAAGCTCATATAACGTCTGTGATGTGTTATTTATTTATTTTATCAGAAATTTGGCCATCACAGGCTAAAGACACTTAACAGTTGTCAACAAAACAAAAATGATTGAGGTTGTTTTAAAGATAATATAGAAGAAAGTTTCAAATTTCAAATTAGCGGTGTCACTTCGCTACTTTGATCAGATCTACCTTTGTTGCACGTCTGTCTCTTTTCCTGTCTCTCTCTTTTCACCTTGTGAAATAAATAAAAAATAATAAAAGCAAAATTGCATAATAAATTAGGCAGGGCCTCTGAGTTATGATTAGGGCTATAGCATGACACTGAAGCCGGGAATTAACTGTAGCCATAATATTGTGGTTGAATGATGAGTATTTTGAACAGAATGGGCATACAGAGGGACGGACGAAGAGTGGTTTATCTTTCAGTTGTGTATTCAAAAGTCAGTATGGAAGTTTTTATGCCTTTTACTGCCATGATTTTGTGTGGGGTGAGTGAGTGATACTAAAAAGAGAATTTTAGGTGGAGTACTGTACCACTTTAAGGCCAGGATGATGTTCTAGTGCTCCGTTTTTTGTCTTTTTACCAAAATGTTCGACCTTGGAGGCATCTGTCCACCGAGTATTATTCCAGTAGCGTCCAGTTGGGCTGTTCAGACAAGCAGCTATGTATTTTTTTTTATATTCTCCCATGAATATCACCTTTGTTTTCAGTTTTTTGTTAGAAATAAACATTATCAAGAGCACCAGATACCACTTTCCTGGGTTTCGCTGTCATCTCCTTTTTGTACAGTGCTCTGTTTGATCCTTCGAACCCCCTCTCCTTTCTGTCACGTATCTGCCTGATGGACACACAAGTCTTGGTAGATGATGAAAAAACATTCGAAAAATTATAAATGTAGCTAAAAGCCATAACTAAAAACAAGACTACAAGGTACTGATTTTTGCCTCAACAAAATTGAATATAGGCCTACATATTTTTGCAGTGTCTTTTGCCTGCTTCAATGCAAAGAGCAGCTGTTGTTCTGCTTCTCTTTTGGAGTGTTTTTCTTACTGTTTCATTAAAGGGGAAATCTAGAAGTTCATATAGTTTTTCCAGCCTAAACTATAAATGTTGGTGTCTTCAGTAAGTACACGAGAAATTACATTGTTTGTGTTTCATTTGTTTATCAGAATTAATTCATCAGCTGTTAGCCTTTAGTTTAGAAGCACTCAATGCTGACGTCCAACTAGATCCAAAGGGTCCACAAACAGATCCTGTGTCTGTATGACTTTGCATGTGTCTATACTTGCGTCTTCCTGTGCTTCATACTGTATATCCATATGTTTCTTTCTTTAGGACGAAAAAGAAGAGTGGCGTCGGTTCCAGGCGGACCTCCAGACAGCAGTGGTGGTGGCAAATGACATCAAGGTGGAGGCTCAGCAGGAGCTGCGTACACTCAGGAGGCAGCTGCAGGAGGAACAGGATCGCAGTGCAAAGCTTTCTACAGACCTGGAAGCCCTGCAGGGTGTCAGGTACCATATCCACCATACTGCTTTTTTTACAATTCCTCCCACTCCACCAATCTCCCACCTCCCGCCTCCCCTGTTCAGCATCGGGCTGCAGATCCTTTCTCTCTAAACACAATGTGGACATGAGATACCTGCCAGAGTCTTGCCATATCCCCAATCTACTGTTTTAAACATGTGATACAAACAGTAATATATTATAAATTTAACTCTCAATAATCTCTTAAGAGGTTTCCAAAAGTTGTATCTGTTGTAAAAGCAGGATACAATATTTACCTGGATGTATTTAGTGTTTAGACATTATTGGGTTCATGTCTTGGTATTTCACAAGATTAAATCCTCAGAGTTTCAGTGTTTAGGTTTCTGGGGTTTGGCAGACTCTGTTGGTAAATTAGCAGTCTCCTGCGGTATTTCCCTCTGTGTATTCTACTCCTTTAAGCTGCTGCCCTCTCTGTCTCCCTCTTCCACACTGAGCATTGCCCTAAAGTGACATTCAAACCTCACACTGCACAATAAACTACAGAATATTTATTAGAGGAATTATTATTATATAAGAAGGAAAGATGTGCTCTACGCACAGATGCTGCTTTGAAGTGATTTACAATTCAACACAGAAGCAACTGTAACTCTGTCAATATTTCACGGCAATTTGTCATGCTTTTTAAGAATTTATGGAGTGTCGTCGCACTGTGGCCATGCAGTAATGTGATTGATGTACTTATAAAGAGAGTTGCATTGGTTTTTGTGTGGTTATACTGTATATATAAGTGTTTTTGAGCGTGCAATTGCATCGTGTTTTTGACAGTGTTGTCCCCTTTCATAATCATGCCAGGTCAATACTTCCTGTGGCAAAGTCTGTTTAGATTTGCTACTGTATAGCTCTCTGTTTATTTGTTTGGCCAGTCATGGTATAGTGCTTAAAGAAAGCAAATGATCTCTAAACGATTCTACTTGAAACCTATTCAGTCGTACTATATCACCTCACAAACCTCATGAGAGCAGTTTGAGTGTATAAGAAATATTTGGTTTAAAACCAAATATGACTTGTTCACATTGTATGCAGTCCTTGTGAATTTAGTATATTACTTTGCTAGTTTGAGGCCATGGATAAAACAGCAAACTTTCCCCGAGATTAGCTGTTGCGCTGCGTCCGCTCCCCACCTCCAGCAGCTCCCTGTGATGACCCTGTCAAAGATGCCCCTCTGACAAGCCTCCTTATGTAAAGTCCAGGTGAGTTCCCTGCCCTGTCAGCCCTCTGTCAGCCAGCCTGCATCCCCTCCTCTGTGTGCTGCTGCTGCTGCTGCTGCTGCTGCTGCTGCTGCTGTTCACTGACCTTCCTATCTGTGTTTGGCTTCGTGTTGCTGCTACAGCCTGTCTCACTCTGTCCGTCTTTCTGTATGCCGGCTGATTGCACCTTCAGGACTATCTAATCCTTCTGGTTTGCTTTGCCTTGTTCTTTAAACCTGCCGTTCAAGTAGATGTATCTGGTGCCACCTGCTGTTCTTTGAATGAATAATCCTCCGACATATTTGGTGAGATAGCAGGATGGGCTGCACCGCATGATTGGATTAAACTCATGCTATGCATCATGTTCTTCAGATACATTTGCATAGCGTCTTCATCAGCGAGTGAACTAGTCATAATAGACATTATGAGTGACCTTATTAATCCTATGAGGTATGCATGGAACGGAGTTTAAAAAATAGGCCAGAAGTTTCCAGCGGTCTGCTTTTTATAGTATCAAAGTTCAAAAAGAAATATAAGATCTCAAGATTTGCTGCACATGTACAATGCACATACACATACACAGCCATGTTTAAATACAGTATAAAGTAGTACATCCTCCTTCTTCTTTTCTTTCAGATTAAGCACCGGAGCCACTTTTGATACCAAGACGGCAGTAGAAGGGCACTAGAGAGGTGCCCTCCACCACGTGAAGACAGTGTTATTGTTGCACTTATTAACTTTCTCTGTCATTCAAAATGTAATGTTGTGAACCAGTCTCATTCAAAGCCACAGTGACCAGTGTAGATGCAGTACACAAAGAGTCTTGTGATACAGAGTCTGGCTTGAATTTCTTTACATGTCTTATGGAACCTTTTGAATAATAATTCTGTATTTTTCTTTCTCAATGAATGTATTCTTTGTTTGTAGATTTTCTTGACCCGTGTTAAAGAAACGAAAGACATCTTTTCATACTGTGCAAAGCTGATTTGTGCCTTTTTAGAAAGTTAAAGGATAATAATCTGTTACATAAAGCCCAAGAACAAAGTAACATCAGAAAACTTAAAGGCAAGAGCAATGCAGCAGAATTGAGTCAAGTTGATATTATTAAAAAACAGCTGGCTCATGTTTTTTATACTATTTCTCTATCAGTCAAATTACTTTCACGTTGGCCTAAGTCTGCATACTTTAAAGATAGACATTTATGATCTGTTGAAAGAAAAACAACAACCTCACTTTAAGATATAAGTTTGGTCTTTGGTCATGAAATGAAACTGAATGCAGTATCATTATTTATCCATTAGATGGCACTACGGAACAGATAATTACCATACAGGTTTCTTCAATGTGGATATACTGGTATCATTTTCTCTGTTGCTGTTGTATATGTACTTTTGATGATTGCTATGTAACCAGGATGAGTTTGATTTCAGCAATGCAGGCAGATCCAGAACACTGCCAAAATTAGATTTTAAGACTGCCATAAACACAAACAGCCGTACCTCAGAGTCATGTTTTACTATCCTCAAACATACCAAAAGGTTAATAGACCATTTTGACACAACAAATAAGAAGATTTCTTAAATGATTATTTTTCCACTGTCGGATGAGTTGAACTCATTTTCTACCCTTCCTCTTTTCAGCAACATCCCTGATAAGTTCATAAAGAATCAAACACGTAGACCTTTTAACTGAACCTCAAAAGGACACTCAAAGCTCTGATACCTGTTGATCAATCTTAAATCACTATGTTAAACATATTGACAGATATTTTCAGCATCCTTTTGATCCTCATGGTGTGATGTTGCTTACTTAAAAAGATACATCACTTACCACATGGTTGATTTATTTCACCTTTGAGCCAAACCCATACACATTATCCGGTGTTGTTGTAGTACAATGGCATGTTTCAGGATCTCAGGTTCCATTTAGAGAAGTTACATTTTTATCAAAGAAATTCAATTTGTGCATATTTTATTAAAAGCCATACTGCTCTACCAGATAAGGTATTGGTGCTCAAAATGTAAACATTGGAATATGCTCAAAAATACCATCTAGAAAAAAAGAAGATGGTAACTGTTTAATAAGTCATTTTCTGTCTATGGTTAAGCCATATACAAAACAATACAGTGAATGTGTTGTTAATTTATTGTGCAAAGAAAGACTAGAAAGACTGGTTCTCTGCCTGTGAAAGAATACATAAAGTGTACCGTATGTCTGTTTGACTGTTGTTCATTAGGCAAACGAATAAATGACATTACACCAGTCCAACTGTGGTTGTGTATCTCTTTGAGTCTACACTCTTTGGAGGTGAGTTGAGTGCAAAGTTAAAGACACAAATTCCTTACTTGTCATTCATCACTGATAAAGATAGTCCAAATCCCCTCACTCTGTAGCCGGGAGTCCAATGTCCACCGGGGGGCAATGAGTACAAAGTGCCGTGATGACCGGACAGCTCAGATTTAGTGTTCCAAGTTTAAATCTGCAGTTGATCATTGGTTATTGACAGTTCTTCAGTTCAAACTTTGTTCACATGATCTTGTCAATACACTGAGTAAACACTCATTCATTCTAATCAGCAGATAATCTCATAAAATAAATAGTAAAGTAAGGGGTTTTGATTCTCATCTCCACAGATGTATGTATTGTGTATGTGTCTACACAGCAACCCTGTTCATTTTGTCTGTTAGGTCCCAAGGTGACGAGGAGAGGGTGTTCGACTTCGATATCAACCGTCACTGGTGCAGCATCTCCATGATCCCGACCACGACCTCCGACGCCACAGGAGATGCCGACTCAGAATCCGGAGCTACTGTCAAATCCCTCATTAAGTCCTTTGATACTGTTGGACAGAGTGAGCACCGAGCACTCCAACACCACACACACACACACACACACACACAGTGAACCCCAACACAGCAGTGTAACTATAGAGAAGAACAGCTGATGAGATCTCCAGCGTGGATTTCTGTCACATCTCTTCAGCGAAGTCATGAGTAGTTCACTGTTTTGGAGTCTGTGTGGCCTGGGCTGACCTTTGGGACAGTGTCAACAAAAACTGGATATAATAGCCATCATAAAGGTAGACCTTATGGCAGAAGAGTTGTATTGGATTCCATTAGGCTGTGTAGTTGTACCTAATGAAGTGGACACTGCATATAATCAAATAATAAGTAAACATAGCTAATAATCTAACCAACAAATGAATGCTGTCTGTACTGGATACTACAAATTGATTTCAGGATGAAGAGAGGCCAAACACTTGGATGTTATTCTGCTCCTGGTTTTAAGTGCAGTTCTCTCCTTGCTTCTTTTTATATTTGTTTAATCTCAAGCTATACTGAAGACTGAAGAGTCATTTTCTTTCTGCCTTACAGTTCTCTTTCGGTACAATAATCAATGGGTATATTATCTTGGCTTCCAGATGGACCAGGACACACAGTTCAAATGCATTCCTCTCCAAGAACCCCGCTGAGTGGGATCCCGGTACGCACTGCACCTGCTGCTGCTGTCTCCCCTATCCAGGTATACACTTAGATATTTTCCCTCTTCAAATGTAAAGAAAATAACTTCCTACAAGTGATTCACTGTTACACACTCTGATGTGACGAGATCTCTGTTTTTGTTTTATATTCTTTTAGAGACACACGTACATAAAGCCACTTTCAAAGACATTAGAAAAAAGAATCCACCATGGAGAGTTCTCTCATCATCATGGTATGTAACACAAATGTGGATTTAGTTGGAGGTCATGATGTTTCATTAACATGTTTATCCATATTTAATTTATGATTACAAATAAAGGGCCTCTCACACTGCTTTTAGGGCAAAGCACAGCCAGCCAAAGTGCTACTATGAGTCAGATCGTTTAAAAATGGCTGAAATGTTTACACAGAGAGTTAAATAAAGATGTGTCATCACCCGACTTCCGTTGGTTTTGTGGGTAGTTTTATGATTTGATTCTCTGAAAGCAAATACTGTAAATATGGTGACTAAACTCTTAAAATGTCTGCATCTACAGTCAACAGATGTTCCAGCTCCTTCATTCATAAGTTGACTGAGAAAAATACAGTAACATGTGCACGCTAATGTCTATAATGCATTATAAACAGACTTATAACGCGTTATGATCTCATAGCATTGTATAACTAACTATAGCAACTATAGTTATAAGCATTCAAATATTCATAATGCATTATAACAAGAAACATAACACATTATAAAACATTTTATAACGATCTCTAAGGTCAAGTTTTCGAAGGATCATAGTGTACTGTAATTCCCGTAGTTGTAATACATTATCATTTTTTTTATAATGGTTTGTAATGCGATTAGAAGTTGCATGGACATTATAGAAAGCATAACCATGTAGTGTGCTGTTTCAGTAAAACAGCAGGTCAAAATTTTGCGTTTCTTCCATGATCTTTTTAAACTGTCTGCCTTCTCTCAAGCTGAAAACTTCACCCCTCAGTTGCTAAAGTATAGACTTGTTTAGGCAGGACAGAGGCCCTCCGGCAGCGCTATTTAGAGTATTTTGAAGACTGGGATGAAAACGGAAGGTGGCAGGGTTTTCCTATTTAGGACCCGTGGACCATACTTTGACATTTCTTAAAAGATTTGAAAAATCTCTGACTTTTTAGTCCTACAGTAGCATGAATTTGCTTTCCATTTCCAGTTGTTCATTTTTATCTTTTCAAAACCTGCTCTTGAATGTTTATACTCACCCATACTTTTTTTTGCAGTCCTACTACTGCAACAAAATAACTAATGCATCTTACAATGTGTTTATAAAATATATCATGATCCCTCTGTTTCTGACTACCGCAGATAAGTTGTCGGGTTGCGGGGAAGACCTGAAACCTAACAGCCTGATGAGGAAGAGTCCTTCTCTGGAGTCTGTAATCAAACCCCCCGCCTCCCTCAGCAGCCGCACATCATCCTTCAGCTACAACCGAGGCAACAGCAAACTTAGGTTGGCTTCCCCAAATGATTTTGTCCAATTCAATGTTGGATAATTCCACTTGTTTAGCTGTGCAGGTTTCATTGGAACTAGGGGAGCTAGCCTTAACAACCTTCCTTAAACAGCAAAACATTTGTTTCCTTTAGCCTAAAATTAGAAAACTTTTTTATAAACTATAAAAAAGTTTATATAATGACTTCTCTACATGCAACACTTTGGTGGTTGAAATACACAGGAAATCAGACAGAATGAATGTTGTGAAACCAGGTTTGTGCCCTCTCTAACACATCTGCAATCGCACACACATGCTCTGACTAATACAAAAATGCAACAGAACAGACGGTGGAATAATCACTTACATTACAAAAACTTCTGCATTTCAGTGAAACAGAAGTTCCTCCTTCATTCCTTGATAACAGGTTTGGTGTTAATGCAACTACTACTTTGCAACATTGTAGGGTTTTTAAGTAACAACATATTTTACTACAATACAGTTTTAAATATTCAAGTCCAAGTTGAGCAACTTTAGAGTTGTACAACATTAATTACCCACGGTGTTGACACAGAGTGTTCTTATCAGAAGGGGAAGAGAGACGGAAGTTAAACAAACATCTTCCATCTTCTGACCTCTGGCATTAAAGGCTATGATGTTCCAGTACAGATCACTCCCCCTTTGAGTGTACACTCAAAAGTGACCAATTGTAGCACTCCACTTAGTTAGACCCATGCTCAACTACCACTGCAACCAGTTGGATTTTTACATGTTGTCACACAGAGCCAAGCAGCAGTGAGAAGCAGTCAAATAATATGTCATCACACAGGACATTACCCTCAGCTTCAACCAAATGATTATGTACTGTTAACATTGATAAACACTACTGTCAGTGTTACTGTCTGTCCAGCAGCACTTCTTCTTCCTCTGGTATCATGACATTATTGAGTTATATTATTGAATCAATCTATCTATCTATCAAGCTGTGTAAATGCTCTCACATATTTACATCTTTGTACATTATTAATGTAAATGCGTGGAACCATATTGCAGACCTTCACACAGGCCTTATCTCTCAAACAGCAGATCAGCAGCAGGACATTACCGTGTTTGGTATGGTTTCAGGCTTATGTCATGATAAAGCTAATCTATCACTGCTGATGAACGTATACGCACCCTCTGGCCCCTGTGAAATGAGTTTGGACAAGGCCTTGCAGCTTCTGGCCTTGCGGTGACTTAAACAGAGAAATAATGAATTTAACAGCAGAGTTGCTGCAAGGTGTGAAATGTTCACCATGCTCAGAGCAACGACCGTGTCTTGTTGTCTTCCCATGGCCTCAGTTCCAGCACAAACCCCCAGGGAGCAGACCCTCTGAATAAACTTCAGATATGCATTTCAAACAATCTGTTGTACCACTTTGTCATTTCTGTGTCCTATATTAGTGAGCACATGGAGATGGAATTAAGTAAAAAAGTATAGAGAGAGGGAGGGATTCCAAAACAAGCCTGTGCTAAAGCCTTACATTCTACCAAACTTAAAGCCAAACTGAACACTGAGCTGTATATGGTTGACTTGAGCCAAGTCTAGACTCTAACACAAATACACTGAACTGCAAAGATGCTTCAATCTTGTGATGATACCATACAACTCAAGATCAAATAATAAAGTTCCTTTTGTTGATTTAAATCCTGGTTTTCAGAGAGGGAACATATGGAAATTAGATTAACTATGTAGGAAAGGTTAGTAACGGAGTCTCAAATGATTATATGAATGGATCACTTTAGTTCTTTAACTAAAACTTATTTTCATTTTCTCCCTCATGGTTCGTTCTGTGCAGACCATTATACAATATCATCCTGTCATTATGCCTCTATATTAACAGTATTAAGTTTTAAGCTATAGAGGATATTAATGCAATATACATCCATGTTTTTTGAATACATTATATTTAATGGTCTCATTATCATAATTTGATGCACAATGTTAATGGTCAAATGATTTGCATTAAATGGTCCTTTTCAACTGTTTTCCCTCTGGTGTGTAAACAGGACTGCTTACCCTTTTTATCTTTCCTGATCTAAGCCATATTTTCAAAAAGAATCATCAATAATTTAGCTTTTTACATTAATGCCACTTAGACAACAACATTTTTGAAAGGAAATTTGTTTGGAAAAATGTTACACATTCTTAAACTATAAGTAATTACTTACAGAACTTGTATTATTATGACTTTATGACGTTTTGTAACCGCTCCCACTCTCTCTCTCTCTCTCTCTCTCTCTCTCTCTCTCTCTCTCTCTCTCTGTGTGTGTGATTGCTGTTTGTGTTCCCCTGGTGACAGTGTGGAAAGAAAGGACCCCTTGGCTGCACTGGCGCGGGAGTATGGGGGATCTAAGAGAAACGCTTTACTGAAGTGGTGCCAGAAGAAAACAGAAGGCTATCCGGTAGGGATCACAGGCCAGAGACCTCTCTCATATACAAGGCGGAATCCATTCACTTTCACACCCTGCTTTTCTCTGTTACATTGTCCAGCAGCTTTATTTTAGTCTGGTCAGGTTTTTATTGAAAAGTGACATGACAGCTCCCACTCCCTCACTTTATATTGCATTGCTGCAGCATTGGACTGTCTGTAACCCCGGGCTCTGTAGTTTTTTCAGCCATCACTGAGGTGTTACAGTGTAGTGGCACATAACTGTTTGTAGCCCCACCATTCACCCACCTGTCATCTCACTGGGAATATGAAGTCACTGGCACAGAGGTAATGGAAACAATGATGCAAAGCCCTCCATGTTACAGACACACTGGATTTATACAGGTGTGTATATATATATAGCCCTGCTTGTTTTTATGCATGTCCATTTGTTTATGCATTGTTATTGTGTCGTGTCCCCATCTGTGTTCCCTGTGTCCATGGAGCCAAGTGCTGACAATCACCTGGTTTAGCTGCTCCCCTAATACCCAGTTTAAGGAGCCCATTGAGCCCTGTGGGATTAGAGATTTGTAATCATCATGTTTGTGTGCCAGATTGCCAGCTAGCTAATGCTAAAACTCATTACCGACAGGCAGACTGGTCCCAACCTGTAAACTCTCGTTGAGGAGGAAAAAGGAGTCATTTAAAACCTACAGCGTGTATCCCTGTGTCTTGAAAAGCCAAGGGTGTCAATAACTGCTAAAAATAGACCCAGTTTTGCCAGTGATAAATGCCCTGAATAATAGGATAAGTTGTCAGATCAATAGTTCCTATTTCTCAAGCACAATGCTGCTCGGTGAACTTTGAGTCACCCTCCCTTCATCTGAGGTTGGATGTTTGATGGTCACACACGGCAGTGTTAGTAAAACACACACAGCAAATCGTCTGTGATGGAAATATCAGACCAGATGAGATAAAACTGCTGTTGAGCAACAGTCTGATGATCCGCTGTCATAATACGACACACCTGTATAAGGTCTTCCGGGGCTCACATTGTTTAGATTTTTACACATTTTACACATTTTGACACCGGTTTGCAATAGAAGGTCAGCGGTTCAGTACCAATTTCCACCATGAGCCTCATGCATATTTAGCTGAGAACTTCAATTAAAAGTGCTACAAAGAAAAAATAACAAGAAACTTAATTATATTAGTAGAAACCCGTAACGTAAAGTAATGCTACTGATTCGGAAGAGAGACAGCAGCAAATATTTTCAGTATACAAAATCAAGTTTATAAAAACAAGTTTTTAAAAGAGATTAAAAAGGCTTAAGAAAGTCATGCGGTCTGATGTCCTCAGGCAGTTTAAGTTGCCCTGGGTAAGAGCACCAGCTAATAGTCAGTGGTGGAGGTAGAACTCAGATCCTTAACTTTAGTCAAAGAAGTAATACTACACTCCGTTATTAGCAATATTCCTGAATTCAGAATTTAACTTTCTAAAATTACCTAACTACTATCTATATATATATGTATATATATATATATAGATATATGTATGTATATATATATGTATATATATGTATATATGTATGTATATATATATATATATGTGTATATATGTATATATATGTATATATGTATATATATGTATATATATATATATATATGTATATATATGTATATATATGTATGTATATATATATATATATATATATATATATATATATATATATATATATATATATATATATATATATATATATATATATGTATACATATGTATATATATGTATATATATGTGTGTATATATATATATATAGACATATATATATATATATATGTGTATATATATGTATATACACATATATATATATATATATATATATATATATATATGTATATATGTATATATATGTATATATATATATATGTGTATATATATATATACATATATATATATATGTATATATATGTATATATATATATATGTATATATATATGTATATATATATATATGTATACAGTACCAGTCAAAAGTTTGGACACACCTTCTCATTCAACTACTTTGAAGAATCTAAAATATAAAACATATTCTGGTTTGTTGAGCATTTGTTTGTTTACCACATAATTCCATATGTGTTCCTTCATAGTTTGGATGTCTTCAATATTAATCTACAATGTAGAAAAAAATAAAGATAAAAATAAAGAAAAACCATTGAATGAGAAGGTGTGTCCAAACTTTTGACTGGTACTGTACATATTCACTAACAAGTCCAGTAGTTAAATTAGCTTGAAAAGTGCAGTGTTATCAATCAATCTTAGCAATGATCAATCACCAGAAAATACAAAACCAAACAAAAATGACACATTTTCTCTGGTTCAAACTATATATATATATATATATATATAGAGCTTATATTTGAGGAGTTTGATCATTGCTAATATTGATTGATAACGCTGGACTTGTTGGGTATATTTTAATCTACAAACCTCTGTCAAATGTTATTGGTTCATCATATGTTATGTGTGTTAAATCTTACTATGGCAACTTAATGTGTTAAATCACACACTTTCCACCGCTGCTTGAATTTAAACTGACACTTGTTAAATAGTAACCAAAAGGAATTGCAAATCTCGGTTCAGTCCAGGACAGTAGGGTCCAGCGACATGAAACCCCAAACGGAGCCTTGTTTCCATTTAAGTATGGAAACTATGATCCCCTCTCACAAAGGGCTTAGCAACACAGTGTGATTATATGCAAGTATCAGGAATGCAGTAAGAAGATTTGGCTACTAGGAGAGTTTCAGTGTGCGGCATAATCAGTCCTCTCCTGGAGTAACAGTTCCTTGATTTGCTCTGTGATCCTTCATGTTTTTTCTCCATATGGGTCCATGTGCCTGACCTGTAATTGGATTTATTTAAGACTATTAGGCAGTTAACCATAAGTGTTATTCATTTCTAATGAATGAGTTTCCAGCAAACTTGGGTGGATGGAACTTATGTGTGTTTTTTAACAAACCTGATATCTAAAGGGAATAAGGATTTTTATATCTATTGACCAGATCAAGTTTTTATGGAACTTTTTAACATTATGTGGGGTAGTGGATTAAGAGAAGCAGATGAGATAAGATACCCTTATACATTGAGACATCTGAGGTGTAGGATGAGGCCCTGCGACTTAGATTTTCCCAAATATTTTGAACATAAATTTGAGTTTCCCAGCAGAGATATATGAGAGCGGCTGCTTTTGACCTCTAGGGATTCTTTGCTTTTTATGGTGAATTCCACCACCTTCCACAGGGATTTCAGATTTCTAGGATTCATGGATATGCCCTGTATGTTTGTGTGTGTGACATATAGTGCCTGTGCACCACTTACAGTAGATGGAGCCCAGTTGAGTGCTCTGCACCAGAACATATGTGGCCACAGGCCCACGCTTGAGTCTGGCAAGCCTAGGCAAAAGGTTACTGTCAGAGGATGTGTTGCACTTCATATGTCAGGTGAAAGGTCAAGCTGTTACAGTGTTATGAGACCACCATCCACGTGGAAGCCACTAACTACAGGCCTAATACCCAGAGACCGTCTGATCTGTCACACTGTTTGTAGCTCCAGGACAGAGACTACGACAGTCGCCTGAAATACAACGACATCCAGGTCGGCTGCTTTGTCTTTCTTTCTCTCTGTCATGCTTGTGTTCTGCTCTGATAAAGGTCATTGAGGTTTAGTTTTAACAATACATCCAGATGCATTTAGCAGCTCCTCTCCTCTCTGCTGTGAAGTAAGGTCAAAGAGGTAATAACTCAAGACTAATTGGCTTGTTTGGAGTGACCCAGTTGTAATTTATGCTTGGCCTCTTCAAGCTACATAATTAATGGTCACTTGGAAGAGGCAGCTTTGGCTGTCGCTGTTCACTTTGATAACAAGATCTTATATCGTGCTCATCTGCCAGCACGGAGCCAGAAATGCTGCTTTGTGAGACAGGGACAAAGCCGAAGGGGTCAGCCCTGTGCCAGTTCTTATTACAGACCCATTGTTGGCCGACCTTTGGTCAAACAGCAGCCTAATTAAAGTGAAACAGAAAACGTGATCTATTGTAAGAACGCCGGGAGGTTATTTGATGTTTAGATGAAAATAGCTGCCGAGGGCACAATAAATCTGTGTGATTATAGCTGGACACAAAGCCTGGTGTCACACTTAGCCTGTTTACTGTGATCATTAAAGGCATGAGAGAGATGAGAGCTTGTACTCATCACATGGGGAAGATTAAATTAGACGACAGTGTAGGTTGTGATGGACTAAAAAGACAAGAATGAAGCGTCACCTTGTTGATTCATGTGAGGTAAGGTGTGGTTCTGCAAATGCATGCTTATATGCCTCTTTCATGCATATGGGTGACATGGGAAAACAATCATGATCAAAGCAGTAATCATGGCCTACGTGCCTTAAATCATGCATCCTGTTGAGCCATGTGTGTATGTCCGTGTTTATGTATGGATGTGTGTGTGGATGTGTTGGTGTGAACATAGCCTGTCATGTGGATCTTGTCCCTGGACAGCCTGTGACAGCTAACAGTTAGGGAAATAAAAACACACACAGGATAGATAGGATGGCTGTGCCATCACCATGGAGAAGAGCACTTGAACCCCTGAGGGAGAATGAAGTGTAGGAAGGGGTTTATTCACCCAACAGCTGCCTCAATACCCGAGTAATGCAGAGGTCCCCAGAGCAGTTGAAAACGTGACCTGCCGAGGATGAGTCCAGTCAAGCTCCGACACTACAAATGTCAGATTCTGGGAAGCACAGATCGATCGGTGAAGACCTTAAGCTCACTCTGATTGACTCTGCCCCGTGGGAGAGACTAAAGGGGCCTCTCACAGGAAATTGGTATTCACAAGGGATCAGTGCTGGCTTGGACACAGACAGCTTTTAAACAACTTCTGTTACGCTGGTTTTCAAGGTGGTTTGTAAGATCTGGCTCAAATGAGCGTGTTGCTGCACGGCCTGTAACTGGATGTTTTGTGACTTTTATGTGTGTGACTTTTTCCTGCTTCAAAGTCTCAAAGTCTTTACATAGCCAGATTAGAAGGCTGTTTGACCACAAAGCAAGCTGGACCATTTTCATATCTAATTTTGAATTTTTAAGAAGAAAGATCTCTTATTTATGTGAAAAACGTTTGACACCTTAGTTGCAAAATATCTACACATTTGTTGTCTTGTATTTAGAAGCAAAATGCTTTCTTGTTGTGGTTCAAGTTTAACAAAAGTGGCCATTTCTGGCCACGTTCAGCGAGCAGAGTGTTTCTAGAACGTCTGGTCAGTTGAAAATAACTCTAGCCTCATACTGTATATTTATCAGGCTCTTTGATGTCTGAATTTAGGACAGCTCCGGACACTTTTTAAACTTTTCTCAATTAACCATGGAAACCAAACAAAAATAAATAAGCTGTTTGTTCAAGATGGGAACAATGAGCAAAGGCTCTGAACATCAGGCTCAGCTGGGCCTGACAGAGCACAGTTCATCCGGCCACGTCTGGGAAACTCACACACGCACACACACACACGCACAAAGCCATTGAAGAGACAGGAATGGACCCCAGGCGAGTGAGGAATGGAGGTCAGACATCGAGGAGGGGAAAAGGTTTGGAGTTCAAAGAGTAGCCATTAATGTAAACTCTAATAATGTAGGATGAACAACAATAGTAATCTGAGTGTAAAATTACAGAATACAGTTGTTATTAATAAATGTGCTGTATTTTTATTCCTCAAATTATCAGCTATCATAATAACTAAATAATATCTGGTTTAAATTTGAATAGAAACTTGAAACTTTTTTTCTTTGCTTAAGTGCAAAAAAAACATATTGAAGGACATATTGAGTTTAAGAATGAAAATAAATCAATGGTACAGCTATGATGATGTTTGGCTCCCTTTATATAATAATAATATAAAAAAGGCTATGTGCTGTTGTTTTCTGTCTAAGGTAGATCTGTCATAAAGCATCAGTACAGCTGATTTGTGCCCTCTTTAACCTGTGTCGCCCTACCCACCCTTTACCCTGCCATGTGTGCAGAATACATCCATTAAATCCGATGTAGAGATAGGCTGAATCTATGGAGAGCAGCACTCTCCAGCTCCACCAGCTCTGTGACCTTCCCTGTTGCCCTGTCTATTTCTCCATAGTGCCACCATTGGCCAAGTGTCATGAAAGCATGACAGCAGAGAGGCTTCACTCCGTGTTACTGGATGTGACACCAGTCCAGTAGCTTTCCATGTGGCATCAGAGTGCACACACTGAACTCCAATTGCTGCACACAATGTTAAATTGATGTCGGTGCTGCGTTCAGTGCTTGGCTTGTGTCCAGCTCTTCTGTGAATTCCATCTCTAAATGGTTTACTTAAGTCCCATGTAGGTCTGAAATGATTGCTCGATTAATTGATTAGTTGATCAACAGAAAAATAGTCAGCAACATTTTTGACAATCAATTAATTAATAAAGGCATTTTCTCTTCAAGAATAATGATTAACAATTGCTGTTTCCATCTTCTCCACTTTTCCTGCTTTTCTCTGTTTTCTATTATTGTAAACTTAATATTTGGGACTTTTGTTATCTGACGAAACAACATATTTGAGACAGAATCTTGGGCTCTGGGAAAGTGTACAGTCTTTTCTGACTCAATAGTAAGAAATAAGTGTAAGGTACAGCTCTATTTGTATATATTGTTTTGTGAAAATTATAGAAAGTAAATATAACATTAAATCTACACAAATTTCCAACCACTTTTTCCACTTTTCAACGAGCAGTTTCTTCATTAGCTGCTTATATTTTTTATGCTTGTTTTTAGTGACATCTGCAATGTCTTTTATATCAGCTGTGTCTTTCTTATGCACCATTAAAAGGCTAAGAATCAGATCTGTAGCATGGACCCATTTAGTCTGGCATGTCTTTGTCTACATTTTGTTAACGGATGAAACTTTCAAGGCTCATTTTCACTTGAAATTTAAATACTAATTCTACCATAGAATTGATCAGAACTGATCTGAACTGATCTGATTCCCACTTTGAGTCAGAACAATGTAGGCCTATACCGATAAACTTGACATTAACAATTTTTTTTCTCTGTCCAATCATCCTCTGTACAATCCCCTGCTTCTCTCTCATATACTCTCTTTCTCTGAGCCCTAAAAAGCCACGGCTCTGCCTTTTGTGCAGAGGGAGACGCTTCCTGTCGCTTGATGCTGTGTTTGCTTTTCTGAGCCGGCTCCCAGAGAGCTGTTGTTGTCCACTGCTGTTTTAGCATTCATGCCTCTCCCTCTCTTTCTACCCTAAACGAATCCCAACCCCCACAGGCAACCACTTTCTGCTCCCACTCCCACCCTGGACTCAAACCTACCTACTTGCCCTGGCCTGGATAAGGGCATGTGTTCTCCTCAGATCACCCAGACACACACTCTTACACACACATATATAAACTGCACTCTGCAACCTCTCTTATCAGCTTATTTGTCATTGTCTATGTTAGTGTCGGAGTCTCTGGGCTCTGATCAACCCCTGTCACTCCCTCTGTGAGTGTGTGTGTGTGTATGTCTTGCTGCACATACACACACATATATCACATATACATCACACACACACACACACACACACACACACACACACACACACACACACACACACACACACACACACACACACACACACACACACACACACACACACACACACACACACACACACACACACAGCTAATAGTGCTGTTGATGAGCCAGCTAAGAGAGAGACAGAGGGAGTTATGAGAAGAATGTGGGCTGACATGACTGCACAGGTCTGCCCTCCAGACATAATAGACAGGCAGTGAGTGATGGAGAGGAGACTCGAGCATCCAAACACTCTCATTCTAAGCCTCTGTTATACCATGAAAACATTACATGAACAAAATGTTATCTGCACAATAGAGATCACTCTTGGGCTTGATGTAAAACATTGCTGTTATTCATACTGTCGTACATGCTAGTATCAGAGTGTTTTTTTAGTATATAATGATGGAAGTTTTCTTTAAAAGATATACTTTTTATGACTGTGATTGTTTATCTTATGGTAATCAGAATTATGTGACTTATTGGGTGATTCTTGATCACAAACAGATCGACTGCACTGCATGACAAATAATAGAGAACGCAAACAAAGCCTCGGCCCAGGCATCTGCATCCTGCTCAGCTTCATTCATATCCCATTGTGACCACAAATGCTCTGTGACTTTCCATGATAACAATGATTGGATGCACTTTCAGTCATATGTTATTAATATAAAATCTGATTTAAGGCTGATAGATGCTCCCTGGCATGATATAAGGGATGTTCAGTTTCAAATTTAAGGAGATGTTTAACAGTAACATAATTCAATATTTAATGTATATTAATATAGAAAAAGACATGACATCATTTAACAAAACATGACATTTGAAAACAATTAATAAGACTAAGAGTCTACAGTCATGCTAGCAGCAGTGGCTAAGCTAACAGTTAGGTTAGCTGTTTTTCCATCCTATCAGGTAGTTAATTACATTCCCCTGGTGTCACATTTATGGATCAGGCACTGGTTGGATTAGCTCTGGTTCTCAGGGCCAGCACTAAAGACCAATGGCTTAGAGCAACAGTAAACAACACATACTGCATTCCCAATCTTTAGCATCTAACTAGAGCCAATGCTTTGTGTACAGACAAACAGATATACCCAAAGATTTTTTTATGCAGTGCAGTTTATCCCAAACATTAAAAAAAAATTCTAATCCCTTTTCAACAAGTCTTAAACAATTTCAAATGTAACTTTCTTGTTTCATGTCTTTCTGCTTTTTGCAGCATGGTAACAGTACGGCAGGGCTTATCCAGAAAGACACAACTCAATCCCTGTGTGGGGCTGTACCACACACATCTGCATGCCGATAGATATAAATGGAGAAGCAATTTAATGCAAACAGAGGTTTCAGTCTGCACACACTGGTCCACAATCAGAAAAAAGAGTAATCATTTCTGGCATAACTACAGGGACGGTACTGTTTGCACAGTCATGAAGTTCATATTTTTGTTTCTTAGTGAAACGTCTCAACAGCTATTGGATGAATTGCCATGAAATTTGGTACAGACATTCATCTTCCCCAGAGGAAAAAATAAAGAGTAATCTCTTTGGTGATCCATTGACTTTCCATACAATGCCATCAACAGGTCAAATTTTCTGTGTCAAATCCTGGTTTATGGCCAAATACCTGTACACTGATGACATTCACATCGACCTCAGCTGTAATTTGGGCTAATTAGAAATAATATAATACAAAAAACTAAGATGTGAACATTACAGTATATCTGCTAAACATCAGCATGTTAGCATTGCCATTGTGTGCATGATGCTGTAGTTAGTATACTATAAATTTACTTATTTTTAATGTGAGATGTCGAAGTTGCATATTGTAGCTAAAGTTGATTTTGTTCCAAGTCTCTGCTAGCACAATAATCAAAAAGTAGTGGAATTAATAACTTAGTATTAATGAGGGAATATGTCATAATAATAACAAAAATATCTTGATATAATGTGAAAAGAATCTTAGAAAAACAAGAAACTGAGTTTTTTGGGGGTGTCATGGTGGCAGCAATATGTTGCTGTATTTAACACAATATATGCATAGGTTAAGGTTTTTTTTAACCTATACTCGATGGACCAGGATCTAAACTCTGTAAGTTACCCTGGTTCAGTGTGTGCTTGGGTATGGGAGTCCTATGAAACCTCACAGACATAAACTCCTGATCTGGGAGAGTCTCCCTGGCGGTGAGCCCCATTCCCAAAGCTCATGGGACGGCTAAATGAGAAGACACTGGAAATAACTTATCTATCAAAAAGTGAGCCAAACAATGGCCCGGAGGATGTCTTTCCTCCGAACTCTCTACTCTTATCAAGCCTTGAATACGCTGTATGCGAGTACGGGGTGACAATTCGCTGTGAACAGCGCACACACACACACAGACAAACAAAAACACAACAGACTGGACATGCTGCTTTGTACGTTCCTCACACCGAGGAGAGATCAGAGAGAGCATTGGAGTCTTAAATGGGATCCAAGAAGAAAAACCTCCCATTCTCTTCCAAAGGAAACATGATTAGACATTAATGAACTCTGAAAGACCCAGAACAGCATACAATAGCATTCAAATTTAATTGTCATGTTGTTTCCTGTGGTTCTGTGACTTAATGGTGTTTTTCATGGCCTGTTTTCATGGCCTGTTATAAAGAGGCCATTTGCTCTCCTACACAAATCATGGGCACTTTAAGCTCATTATCATTATGATATATTGATTTTGACTTGTCTGTAACTTTTATGTTTTTTTCTCTGACCTTTGCCTACTCTTCTTTGGTTTCTACAGAATATTGATGTGACCAACTTCAGCAGCAGTTGGAGTGACGGATTGGCTTTCTGTGCGCTCTTGCACACATATCTGCCCGCCCACATCCCTTACCAGGAACTCATCAGTCAAGATAAGGTAGAAAGTTACAGGAAGATTGCACACACTCAAGTCCTATTTCACACTAGTCTCAGTCTTAACAGGCAGGTCTGTGCCTCACCAGCATATAAAAACTGCAACTTCAACACACCAAAGTAATCAGAAACTAATGTATTTATGGAAGGGACACACCCATATACAACACCTTTTATGCAATTTTCTCTCTTCATACCCTTAAATGTAGACTTTCCTTACACACATACATCTCCAATCACCGGATCAAAATGCCTACTTGCTTGCATACTTGGATTCACTTATTACTGGGTCGTGACCAACACATACTTGTATATTTAAGTCACATGCAAACTCTGTTGTTTCTCATCAGTTTGTACCAGAAAAGTGAGGTCCTACATAGCTTTAACTTGTAACTTTAGTGTTAACTAAATGCATTCCGATTTGGACGCCTCAGTTGTTAATTGGATCAGAATTTAATGTAAATTGAAACAAGGTCCAAAAGACACTCAAGAGGCAAGTGACAACGACGGCCTTGACAGTTCAGGGTCAGACCAACCACACAATGCCAGTGCCACTTCCAGCCAAATGAAAAGACGTTACAAGGCTAGCTACAACAATCTGGGATTTACCGTAACAGGGCCAGAGGAACTGCAAAGGCTGTATATAGGGGGGTTACTCTTCATTGTTTCATTGTTGGTATAGCATAAGATGACTCCAAGCTCACCCTGTAGCGAGTGCCCAATGTAGGCCTTGGCAGCGGCCAGGGTTTGAGTCACACCTATGGCCCTTCGTGTGTCATCCTCTGTCTCTCTTGCGTCTTTCCTGTCATTCTCCAGCTGCACTAATAAAGTCAAAGAAAGCAAATAAAGGAATAGTATGCTATGAAATGTAAAAAAAAGTCATAGTAAACTATATCATGAAAAAGATATACTAAACCATATCATAAAAAAGTCGTAGCATAGTATGTCGGAAAAAATATCATACTAAAGTATGTCATTAAAAATGTCATAGTATGGTATATCATAAAAAAGTTATAGTCAAGTCATATTTCAGTACATTGAAAAAAGTAATTTAAAAGTCAAACTATAGTATGTTGAAAAAGTGATAGTATAGAATGCCAAAATAAGTCATAAAAAGTCATAGTATACTATTATGTTGAAAGAAATAAAAAAAAAGTCATAGCATAGCATTTAAAAAAAATCATATGTATCGTATGTCAAAAGAAAGTCATGATATAGTATGTCTAAAAAATCCATAAAAAGTCATAATATACAGTGGGTACGGAAAGTATTCAGACCTCTTTAAATTTTTCACCCTTTGTTTCATTGCAGCCATTTGCTAAAATCGAAAAAGTTCATTTTTTTTCAGCAACCCATCTTGACAGAAAAAAACAGAAATGTAGAAATTTTTGCAAATTTATTAAAAAAGAAAAACTGAAATATCACATGGTCATAAGTATTCAGACCCTTTGCTCAGTATTGAGTAGAAGCACCCTTTTGAGCTAGTACAGCCATGAGTCTTCTTGGGAATGATGCAACAAGTTTCTCACACCTGGATTTGGGGATCCTCTGCCATTCTTCCTTGCAGATCCTCTCCAGTTCTGTCAGGTTGGATGGTGAACGTTGGTGGACAGCCATTTTCAGGTCTCTCCAGAGATGCTCAATTGGGTTTAGGTCAGGGCTCTGGCTGGGCCAGTCAAGAATGGTCACAGACTTGTTCCGAAGCCACTCCTTTGTTATTTTAGCTGTGTGCTTCGGGTCATTGTCTTGTTGGAAGGTGAACCTTCGGCCCAGTCTGAGGTCCTGAGCACTCTGGAGGAGGTTTTCTTCCAGGATATCTCTGTACTTGGCCGCATTCATCTTTCCTTCAATTGCAACCAGTCGTCCTGTCCCTGCAGCTGAAAAACACCCCCATAGCATGATGCTGCCACCACCATGTTTCACTGTTGGGATTGTATTGGGCAGGTGATGAGCAGTGCCTGGTTTTCTCCACACATACCGTTTAGAATTAACGCCAAAAAGTTCAATCTTGGTCTCATCAGACCAGAGAATCTTATTTCTCATAGTTTGGGAGTCCTCCATGTGTTTTTTGGCAAACTCTATGCGGGCTTTCATATGTCTTGCACTGAGGAGAGGCTTCCGTCGGGCCACTCTGCCATAAAGCCCCGACTGGTGGAGGGCTGCAGTGATAGTTGACTTTGTGGAACTTTCTCCCATCTCCCTACTGCATCTCTGGAGCTCAGCCACAGTGATCTTTGGGCTCTTCTCCCACGATTGCTCAGTTTGGCTGGACGGCCAGGTCTAGGAAGAGTTCTGGTCATCCCATACTTCTTCCATTTAAGGATTATGGAGGCCACTGTGCTCTTAGGAACCTTGAGTGCTGCAGAAATTCTTTTGTAACCTTGGCCAGATCTGTGCCTTGCCACAATTCTGTCTCTGAGCTCCTTGGGCAGTTCCTTCGACCTCATGATTCTCATTTGTTCTGACATGCACTGTGAGCTGTAAGGTCTTATATAGACAGGTGTGTGCCTTTCCTAATCAAGTCCAATCAGTTTAATTAAACACAGCTGGACTCCAATGAAGGAGTAGAACCATCTCAAGGAGGATCAGAAGAAATGGACAGCATGTGAGTTAAATATGAGTGTCACAGCAAAGGGTCTGAATACTTATGACCATGTGATATTTCAGTTTTTCTTTTTTAATAAATTTGCAAAAATTTCTACATTTCTGTTTTTTTCTGTCAAGATGGGTTGCTGAGTGTACATTAATCTCATCTCATTTTCGTCCGCTTATCCGGGGTCGGGTCGCGGGGGGAGCAGCTCAAGCAGGGGGCCCCAGACTTCCCTTTCCCGGGCCACATTGACCAACTCTGACGGGGGGATCCCGAGGCGTTCCCAGGCCAGTGTTGAGATATAATCTCTCCACCTAGTCCTGGGTCTTCCCCGAGGTCTCCTCCCCACTGGACGTGCCTGAAACACCTCCCAAGGAAGGCGCCCAGTGGGCATCCTTGCCAGATGCCCGAACCACCTCAGCTGACTCCTTTCTAAGTAAAGGAGCAGCGGCTCTAATCCGAGTTCCTCACGGATGGCTGAGCTTCTCACCCTATCCCTAAGGGAGACGCCAGCCACCCTTCTGAGAAAACTCATCTCGGCCGCTTGTACCCGCGATCTCGTCCTTTCGGTCATCACCCAGCCCTCATGACCATAGGTGAGGATAGGAACGAAGATCGACCGGTAGATCGAGAGCTTTGCCTTGCGGCTCAGCTCTCTTTTCGTTACAACGGTGCGGTAAAGCGAACGCAATACCGCCCCCGCTGCTCCGATTCTCCGGCCAATCTCACGCTCCATAGTACCCTCACTCGTGTACATTAATGCGAAAAAAAAACTTTTTCGATTTTAGCAAATGGCTGCAATGAAACAAAGGGTGAAAAATTTAAAGGGGTCTGAATACTTTCCGTACCCACTGTATTATGTCCAAAAAAAAAGTCATAGTATAGTATGTTAAAACAAAGTAATTAAAAAGTCGTAGTATAGTATGCCAAAAATATTCATAGTATAGTGGGTCAAAAAAGTCATAGTATAGTATGTCGAAAATATTCATAGTGTAGTGGGTCAAAGTATAGTATGTTGAAAAAAGTCATGAAAAAGTCATTGTATATTACGCTGAAAAAAGTCATAAGAACGTCATACTATGTATGTGAAAAAAGGTCAAGGTATAATATGTTGAAGAAGTCATAAAAAAGTTATACTATAGTATGCCAAAAAGAATTCATGGTATACTGGGTCAGTATGCTATTAAATGTCATAGTAGGGTTAGGATTTTGAATGAAGACATATCTCGAAAAAAGTTATAGTATAATGTGTCCAAAAAAACATAGTATAGTATGTTGAAAAAAAGTCATGGTATTGTATGTCTAAAAGGTCATAGTATAGTACGTCAAATAAAGTCATAGTATAGTATGCTGAAAAAAGTCACAGTATGTGTTGTCGAAAAAAGTCATAGTATAGTACGTCAAAAACAGTCGTAAAAAAGTTGCAGTATAACATGATCAAAAGATTATTGGATAGTATTTCGAAAAAAAAAAAGTCAACTTTAGAGTCCAACTGTGAAAATATTTCCAAGGAAATTGACAGTAATTCCCTTCTCTTAATGTACAATAACAGAAATAGACATACGGCTAAAAACAGGGACAAAAAGCTGAACAAGGTAAACATAAACATTTGACTACTATAAACATATGACTTGTGACTAATTTGTACAGATTCAAGTACAAAATACAATGGTGCGGCATGCAAAATGTGGAATGATAAATGTAACAGAATGCTTTCCATGCATGAGGTAGGTAAGGATACGACAGTATATACGAAGTATACAGCAATGTTGGTTGTGATGATACTAACACTCTAAAGAACAGTAGATGTTTAAACTATACACTATATAGAGTTTATCTATAAACGATTTTGACTCTATATAACTAGTTTAACTGTTCATCATTTGTGTCTGAGTTTTTTTACAGGAGTTATGCTGTATTGTCTACATAATGGGAGAAGCTGAAACAGCTTGTGTCCAGAGTGTGAATGGTCTACAGTGTTGTTTCCTGCCATTTCTTTACTCTGGAGGTGTCTAAATCTGTGTCTGTTTCAACAGCAGATAAAGTGCTTTTTTGTTATAGAAAAAAATTAAAAAGCCATAGTATATTATGTCGTAAGAAGTCATAGTATATGTCAAAAAAGTCATAGTTTTTTTATGACTTTTTCTACATACCAGACAAAGACTTTTTTAGTTAAGTTTAGTATGTTGTAAAACTCAGTCATTGTATCTTTGTCGAAAGAGTCATATTATAGTATGTTGAAAAAAGTGATAATATAATATGTCGAAAAAGTCATTAAAAAATCATAGTATAGTATGTTGAAAAAGGTCAGAATATAGTATGTCAAAAAGAGTCATATTACAGTATGTCAAAAAAAGTCATAACAAAGTCATAGTATAGTATGTTGTGAAAAGTCATAACAAATTCATACTATATATGTGATATAAAATCATATTATATCATCTTGAAAAAGGTTATTAGTCATAATATTTAAAGTTTGTCGAAAAAAAGTCATGGTATGGTACACAAAAAAAGTCATAGTTTAGTATGTCCTAAAAAGTCATAGTACAGTATGTCGAAAAAAGTAATGGTATAGTTTGTAGGAATAGTCACAGTATACTATGTAAAAAGAGTCATGGTATAATTTGAAAAAGTCATGAATATAGCATGTCGAAAGAGCCATATCATAGTATGTTTAAAAAACCATTCAACCAGTCATTAAAAAGTCATATAACAGTATGTCGAAAAAGTCAATAAAAAGTCACAGTTTAGTAAGTCAAAAAAAGTCATTAAAAAGTCATAGTATAGTATGTAGAAAAACGTCATAAAAAAGTTATAGTGTAGTAAATTAAAGTAATTATAAAGTGATAATATAGGATGTCCAAAAAAGTCATAGTATTTTATGTTAAAAAAGTCATAGTATTGTGAGTTGAAAATAGTCATGGTATAGTATCTCGAAAAAAGTAATTGTAAAGTATGGCGCAAAAAAATCATAAAAAGAGTTATAGTATAGTATGTTGAAAAAAGTCCCAAAAAAGTCTTGGAACAGTATGTCGAAAAAGTCATTTAGAAGTCAAAGTATAATAAGTCGAAAAAGGCATAAATAACTCATAATATATGATGTTGAAAAAATGCATAAAAAGTCATAGTATAGTATGTAAAAAAATTCATAGTATTGTATAGCAAGCAAAGTCATGGTATGGTTTGTTGAAAAGTCATAGTATAGTATATCTTTTTATAAAGCAATAGTTAGGTATTTCAAAGGAACACGCAATATAGTGTAAAAAAATATTAAAAAGGTCAAAGTATAATATGTCAAAAGTCACAAAAAGTCATGGTATAGTATAGAACATGCAAACTCCACACACAGAAGGGCAATGGCACCTGGGTCCCTCTCGCTCTGAGGCGACAGGGCCAACCACCACAACATCCTGCATCTCTATATTATAAATTCATCGGACAATATTTTGAAAGAAATCATCAAAATTTCAAAAAAGTCATAGCATATTGTGAAGGAAAAAAATCATAAAGTAGTCTGTCCGAAATTTATAAAAGAGAAAAAGTATAATCCCAAAAAACGTGACAGTAAAGAAGTCATAGTATAGTATGTCTATAAAATGAACGCAAAGAAATGGTATAGTTTTCGAAAAATGTATTTTATAGTATTTTTAACAAAGATTAATATATCATGTCAAAAAAGTCATGGGATAGTATGTTGAAAAGGTCACAAAAAGTCATAGTATAGTATGTCAAAAAGTTTTATGTATAGTTTACTGTTAAAAAAAAATACTAAAGTATGTTGAAAATGTTCATTAAAAAGTAATATTATACTATGTTAAAGAAAGGTAAAGTATTGTTTGTCTGAAAATGAAAATATATAGTATAATATGTTATAAAGAATGTCATAGTATATTATTTCATGACATTCTCATAAAAACTTTTTATGTATAGTATTCCATAAAAAAATCATAATATGTCACAGTTTTCGTATGCTCCTGAATGGCATAAAAAGTTTTAATTCAGAATGTTATAAAAAAAACTATTAAGATGTCAGGAAGTTGGTCATCAAAAAAGTCATGAAACAGTTTAGTAGGACATGAAAAAAGCAAAGTATAGTATGTTTAAAAAAACGTCATATTATAGGATGTCATTAAAAGTCATTGTATAATATACCATAAAAATTGCCATAGTGTATTATATCATAAATACTTCATAGTGCAGTATACCTTAAAAATGTTTAAAAAAAAGTATGTCATAAAAAAGTCATATTAGAGTTTGTTATAAAATGTCATAAAAAGTAATAGCATAGTCATTAAAAAGTCCATAAAAAAATCATGTCAAATCAAATGCCTTAAAAATATCTAGTAGATGACACAGAGCCCTGTAAAGGTTACCACAACACTGACTGGATGCTTTGCTCGCAAAATCTTTTTCTGTTTATTATATTGAATTAATACAGAATTAATTCAGAGATGGCAGATATGCATTTGTTTAGTAAAAGCGTGTGCTCAGTACGTCTTAAATTAAGTAAAGCTGTGAATTTATTTGAACCTGAAGTGAATGTCCTCTCTGATTTGTGAATAGAGCAAACAAAGTGCATGTTCGGTATCATGTCTTCCTCTGTGGACATGTAGGTGGTATATACAGTATCTATACAAACAATATAGTACCTCTCTGGGGACTGCGGGTCTTTCAGACTGCAACGACATTAAAACAATAGACGAACACCTCCAACCAGGCCTGACATGTCCTACGTGACAAATTAGTAGTCATATAGGCACGTGTTGTGAATGTGTAACTCTGAGCTGATGAAAGAGACATCTCTCTGAATAATTCAATAGACCCCTGTTAGCTTTAATAACTCTTGCTGAGTGACTTTTCCCCAGGCTCCAAACACCCAACCTTTTCCCAGTATACTCTGTCCTTCCAATAATCCCATTACTGCCCTCCTATGCCCTTTTACACAGATGTTTTTAAGAAAACAATGTTATAGTCGGACGTATATTTAGGTAAAAAAGGGGGAAATTGTTACAACAAATCGTCATCATCCATGATGTCTATGGTCTAATGTCTGTTTTGATTTCCCATTTTCTTTCTGTGCGAAAGTGACTCTACCAAAGTCAACAGTTCCATGAGTAGAAGGGCTAAATCTAAATGAATTTAGTTTATGGGGTTGTTATTTAGGTTCACAGTATAGAATTACACTTATCAAATAAACACAGTGGATAATACAACACACTGAAATGCTCATGCAAACAAGCTAAGGCTGTTTAAGACTGTCTCTCGGGTGTTTGGAGGGGTTTATACATGTATTTGTTCAAACCTCCATGTGTGGTGTTGCAGGATGACGGGGTGCAGGGAGTTTCACAGTGTCTGAACGCTGTGGCTGTGGTGTAGTGGAGAGCAAGGTAGTTCTCCAGTCAGAGGGTCGGTGGTTTGATACCCGGCTTCAGCAGTTGATGTGTCCTTGGGCAAGACACTTAACCCCAAGTTGCTCCTGAAGGCTTGCCATCGGTGTGGACTGGATGATGAATGTTAGTTAGAGTCTGATGGTGGCACCTTGATGGTAGCCTGTCATCAGTGTGTGAATGGGTGAATGATATGTAATATACTACTGACTGTAAGTCGCTTTGGATAAAAGTGTCTGCTACATGACTGTAATGTAATGTAATGTAATGTAATGCCAAATGATTTTTTTTCTTCAGGACCGGAATCTGACCCTGGCTTTCCAGGCTGCCGAGAGCATTGGGATCAAAACCTCTCTGGTGAGTTGAGCTGCCACAGACCTCACACACACACACACACACACACACACACACACACACACACACACACACACACACACACACACACACACACACACACACACACACACACACACACACACACAGTAAAGAGATGTCCGGAAATCATTTTATCTGACCATTTTTGTTAAGATTTTTTTGATTGCGTCACATCAGTTATTGATTCTTTTTCCCGGATTGCCTTGAGCCAACCACTGTGTGCTGGAAATGTACGACACTTTGCATCAAAATAAACTAACTGATACATAATTCTGATACAATTTGACTTTGATTGTCTTAGTTGGTTTATGAAAGCATTGGTGTCTCTCCTCAGAAATGACTTAGGTGAGCATAAGAACCCTCCATGTTTTGTCATGCAGTAAACAAAGTATTATGATGGTGAAGCAGTGCAATGTTCTTATGGTAGCAAATGTGGAGTGAGCTATCCATTACTTGAAGGAATAGTCAAAACCTTTTGGCACATATGCTTAATTGTATTCTTGCTGAGAGTTTAAAAATAGATACCACTGTCATATCTGTCAAATACAAAGCTAGAGCCTGGAAACTGTTAGCTTAGCTTAGCATAAAGACTGGAAGCAGGGGTAACCGCTAGCTTGACTCTGTCCAAAAAAAAAAAAGCACCTATAAAGCTCAGACATCTCTTGTGTTTAATCTGAACATTTGTGAAACGAAAGCCATGCTAGTGACACTATGAGGGGGACGTAAATGTGTGTACACCATTTTAATAGAAATCCTTCCAAAAGTTGCGAATGAGCCTTCGGTATTTCCCAAAATGTCAAAATTTGAATTTAGGAACAGCATTTTCATGGTGGCTTTTTCAACAAAAAAACAAAAAGCTAAAGTTGAGGAAAAGACATCCTAGTTATTGTTTTCTAAAGCTTAAATAACTGTTCAGACTGGATTTACAGTAGCCTAGCAAACAACCTCATTACCTGTCATCAATGAAATGTTTTGATTAAATACTTATTGCTGCTGAAAAGTATGTGACATCAACTTTTTTTTAACTGAGCCCCGCCCACTTCAAACCACTGACGAAAGCACAGAGAGAAAAAACACACAATCTCTCATGTGAAAGAACCCACACTGAACAGTTTAATGTGGACCAGGGTCAAGGGAAATCCTCTGCTTATAATAATCTGCTGAGGATCTGCTGCAAACATGATCAAGTAGATCGAAATCTGTTGGATATTCATTCTCTCTGAAGGTCCAACCAAAATAACTACTCTGTTATGACCTAGAACAAACATAAACCAGTCGAACAGTCTGGTCTAAATGTGGAAGAGCAAGGAAAATTAGACTTAAATGTTTCATGAGACCAAGGGTCACACCTCTGATTAATTCTCCATTGCGTGCTTGTGGTAACAAGAGTGGATATGGAAAGTTTGTTCCCATGCCACTGACTTCCAACTTTTCAACTGCTTATTTCTCTGCTGCATAAACAGAAACATCAGACACAGTCCAGAGAGAAGCTGATCATCCTCCTTTAGGATGTTGAGACATGCTTCAGTATAAATCTGCACTAAGGGAAGCTGCTGTGACGCTGGCTCGATACGGAGTCATGTGAGAGCCTGGCTCACCGTCTGACTCATTACTGACAGTCAGGATTTATCAAATTATAACTCAAACAAACTGTAACAAACAACAGCAGTCTAAAAGAACTGTAGAACACATTTTTTTCAGCATACACATCATTTTATACTAAGCAGCACATTGATTTAATTTGTCCTGCAAAGGTCCCTCATTCCCTCAAGATGGTAAACTCACTCTGTTATCTGTCAAAAGTAAATAACTTGCCAAATTGGATGGTCCCTTTCTCAATGGCTAGATCAAGACAGTCAAAAGACTGTGGAAGTGTATCAGTTTGACATAGGACACTAAAAGGATGTATCCTTGTGTGATTCCTCATTGAGACTCTCATAAGGTAACCCAATAATCATGTGCTGTTTTCTCAAATTATAACTCAAACAAACTGTAACAAACACCAGTTTCAACAGACCTTTCACAAGTTTCTAACTGTCAATGTCCATCCTCATTCAGTGATTAATTTAGATGTACTGGGAATCTAAAACACAAAATAAAAAAAGGGAAAAGAAAGTACACAAAAAGCATGTGACTCGCAAACCATATAGAACAGAAAACCAACCATAAATCCCCTCCTACACCTCACTGGCCACCTGACTTATCTACTTTCTCACTGAGTGGTTCAATCAGCAGTGAAGAATGCAAATGTTATCATGATTTTTGTTTTGTGTCTGTCTGTGTGATGTGAGTTTGCAGATATTGCATGTTTCTATGTTCTAGTGTTTAAAGCTTGGTAATCGTAATTTTGGGAGTCTTTTAACATTCGTATTCATGGCACTTGGAGACGCTCGTCTTAGGAGTGAATTCATAATAATGCTGCTCACATTAGACATATACATTAAAAAAACTGTTCAGATCAGAAGATCATATCAGATCTAATGCAGAATTTTAGCTCTGATTGGCTTGACAGATGTGCTGCTTGTAAGAATCAAAATGATTACATTCCAAACACCGTATCTCCCACACCTAAACTCTAGGTCGTTGTTCATTCACCCGTCTTTCTGTCCAGGACATGGAGGAGCTGATGAAGACAGACAGGCCGGACTGGCAGAGCGTCATGCAGTACGTCTCTCAGATCTACAAGTACTTTGAGACCTGACCGACGGGGAAAGAGGAGCTGGAGACCGATGAATCAGAGGCACTGCAGCACTTTTAACGTCTTCCAGAACTACATTCACCTTCCACACAGAACCCTTCTCCTGCTCACAGTTTTACACCAGGGACATGACCGAGGAATTCTCCGTTTGTTGGAAATTTAAAACAGTCACGAAGCGGCTGTTTTCTCATTTCTTAACGGGACACTACGGTGAGCGCTGAGGCCCACATTTACAAAGACTGCAGTCAGGAAACACATCACCTTTTCACAACCTTTAAGTGTCAATTGAGCATCTGAATAACAAACTAATGAAAGTAGACTAACACATTATGGTGCAAAATACTTTTTAAGCCTTGTGGCAGTTGACAGAATGACTGAGATAGAATTCAGAACAGATTTTTTTTCCCCTCTCTATTGACTTTGAAAGAATTGACAAACACACATATGAACTTTTGTCAGTACAAAAGATACTTTTCAATTTTTTGCTCATTATCAGTGAATCAGAATCAAATGCTCGGTTTCTGGTCGTTTTCAACATGTGCCAAATCTTCTTCCAAGACACAACTTGTTAAAGAGCATCTATGCATGGTGAAGGTGCAGCCTAACCTTCTGGCTGTGTGCTCAGTGTGGCGTCTACTGTCACTGAGCAACATTCATGCGCCAGAGAGCGTTTGCTGAAATGTTGCTTTAAAGAATTGGATCAGTTCTCATTCTGAGTGCTTATTGTGAACTAGCTGAGGTTGTAATTTGCAGAGCAGAGAGTATTTTGAACTGACAGGTTTGAGTAGAACTAAAGTCTCTATATTTTTCACCTTTAATTGTGTGCATTCTTAAGAATAGAAAAATTAAACAAACCCGGGCTGCTATCTGTGGTGTGAAACTAAAAATGATTTAAGGATTGGCAGACTCAAACCATCGTATCGTGCCCTCCTGTGTTTTCTTCATGTTTGACTTTCTCAACAAATATGGTACTGCAGCTGCTTTTCAAAATATACATATTTGGCATTGTCATGTTAAATTATGAGGGAGATGATGACTTTTACATGTCAGAGAAGAGCCACAATACCTTCTCTGTGATATATTTTAGACACACCTCCATTTGCAGATGCCTTTATGTTTGGGAAGATAAAAGTGTTATTTATTTATTTACAAGACTTGCATCCTGAAAAGTGAGAATGTGGACAGAATAGTGTGCTGTTTTCTAGTTATGGATGTCAGATTTGGAAGCCTGGTGGATGGATATTGCTCAATAAAGGATTGTCAAGTTTTATATTCAATTATTCACTTTTTTTTAATTATTATTCAGGTTATGTTTTGACACAAAGATGCTGAGTTGAAGCACTCTTTTTTCAGTGAATGCATCAGCTGTGTGTGTATTTCCATGTTGCTCTAGCTGTGGTTAAACTGCTTTTCCACTCTTCCCACTAAAGCTCTGTGCCAGGGCTGTGAAACATTTGGGTATGTGGGAACACTGGCTGGAAAAGGGTTGCCTGCTTGTCACATCACACCTTTTCTACTTCAACACATTTCAGCAGCAGGTAATACATAATGGAAGTAACTTAAAACATTTAAATGGGTCTGAAGAAAATTGACAATGGATCAAACTTTGTCTGGGTTTCAATACTATTATGTGCCTTTTCTTTAAAACCGATTTCCATACACATAATGCCTTTTGCCCTGATGTGTTTAAACGAGAGTAAATCGTGTTGTTTTGGGTCCCTTTGCCTCCAACGAGTCGTATGTGAGCAGTGTGAGCAGGGTGAGCAGTGTGTGAGTGTGAGCAGTGTGAGCAGGGTGAGCAGTGTGTGCAGTGTGTGAGTGTGAGAGTGTGAGCAGTGTGAGAGTGTGAGTGTGTGAGCAGTGTGAGTGTGTGAGTGTGTGAGCAGTGTGAGCAGTGTGTGCAGTGTGAGAGTGTGAGCAGTGTGAGCAGTGTGAGAGTGTGAGCAGTGTGAGAGTGTGAGCAGTGTGAGCAGTGTGAGCAGTGTGAGCAGTGTGAGCAGTGTGTGCAGTGTGAGCAGTGTGAGCAGTGTGAGTGTGTGAGCAGTGTGAGAGTGTGAGCAGTGTGAGAGTGTGAGCAGTGTGAGTGTGTGAGCAGTGTGAGCAGTGTGTGAGTGTGAGCAGTGTGAGAGTGTGTGCAGTGTGTGAGTGTGTGCAGTGTGAGCAGTGTGAGCAGTGTGAGAGTGTGAGCAGTGTGTGAGTGTGAGAGTGTGAGCAGTGTGAGAGTGTGAGCAGTGTGTGCAGTGTGAGAGTGTGAGCAGTGTGTGAGTGTGAGAGTGTGAGCAGTGTGTGCAGTGTGTGAGTGTGAGAGTGTGAGCAGTGTGAGAGTGTGAGCAGTGTGAGAGTGTGAGCAGTGTGAGCAGTGTGAGAGTGTGAGAGTGTGAGCAGTGTGTGAGTGTGAGAGTGTGAGCAGTGTGTGAGTGTGAGCAGTGTGTGCAGTGTGTGCAGTGTGAGGAGTGTGAGGAGTGTGAGGAGTGTGAGGAGTGTGAGCAGTGTGAGGAGTGTGAGGAGTGTGAGAGTGTGAGCAGTGTGTGTGAGTTGTACAAACACGACGCATTTGGGGCGGCTGTGGCGTAGTGGAGAGCAAGGTAGTTCTCCAATCAGAGGGTCGGTGGTTCGATACCCGGCTTCAGCAGTCGATGTGTCCTTGGGCAAGACACTTAACCCCAAGTTGCTCCTGAAGGCCATCGGTGTGGACTGATGATGAATGTTAGTTAGAGTCTGATGGTGGCACCTTGATGGTAGCCTGTCATCAGTGTGTGAATGGGTGAATGATATGTAACATACTACTGACTGTAAGAGCTTTGGATAAAAGCCTCTGCTACATGACTCTAATGTAATGTAATGTGATGTAATGCATTTACATCACACGGAAAGCACGTGGGCGCGTCGTTTAATTGGCGCGTAATTACGCAGCGGGACGTCTGATCCTCCCGTTACGCGCGACCTGTAACCGCGTGTGTGTGTGTGTGTGTGTGTGTGTGTGTGTGTGTGTGTGTGTGTGTGTGTGTTTGGGGCGTGGCTACTGTGACATTGAGGGGTTTTCTTTTCTTACCTCACTCTTTTCTCCCGTCCTCCTCCTCCTCATGCTGTCTGTGACTCTGAGCCACAGACGCAGAGGGACGATGTGCGTGTTGGTTAAGGTGAGCTGAAACACGTCCTGTGACTTCTCTCTGCTTCATGTGAACAAGTTAGCAGCAGGCGTGGATGTTTCATGCACTAACAACAGCTACTTTAAAGTGAATCCTTCCTTCTACAGATGGCTGCTTCTGCTGCTCACACTGGTGGAATATTCCTGGATTACAGCAGAAAGACTTCTTTACTCCTCTGTGACTAGAAGCAGCGTGTGTGTGTGTGTGTGTGTGTGTGTGTGTGTGTGTGTGTGTGTGTGTGTGTGTGTGTGTGTGAGTGTGTGTGTGTTTCAGTGCTTTAACACACTTTGCTGAGATGGATCCGTTATACATCGTGATTGAAGTAGTCATCGCTGTTCTCTCCATATCCGGCAACATTCTGGTGTGCTGGGCCGTCGCCATCAACAGCACCCTGAAGAACGCCACCAACTACTTCCTGGTGTCCCTGGCTGTGGCAGACATCCTGGTGGGCTGCCTCGCCATCCCGTTCGCCATCACCATCAGCATCGGGATTCATCTGGACTTCTATGGGTGCCTCTTCCTGGCCTGTTTTGTCTTGGTACTGACTCAAAGCTCCATTTTCAGCCTTCTTTCTATTGCAATTGATAGATATCTGGCCGTCAAAATTCCTCTGAGGTGAGTACTATTATTATTACTATTATTATTATTTTTTGTTTGATTTGTAATTAATTAGAATCTTCCTCAACCGGTGAAAGTTGTTTTTTTGACAAGATAACGGTGAAGAAGTGAAACCTCAGACTAGTGGAGCCTTTTCCTTCTTTTAACCAATCAAAGTGAATTAAGGACTGTGACTTAAATCAAAAGCGCTGTGTGGTTTAATTAATTGTTAATAAACAATGTGCCAAATACGCATACAAATATTAAGTTCCTTTTTATCCTATCTACATAAAAGAGCGTCTTCGATCGAAAATAATGGAATTCAGGATCTGAAGGATCAGTATATCAGCATTTTGGTCTCATGAATCAGTTTCCTGTGGAGGCTCAATGCCTTGTGTAAAATAGCACCATTAATATCTAAACTTGGAATGATAATCAGATAATACCTCTCTAAACATTATTTGAATCTGGTGTTCGAGACAGACTCAGCAAACACTTTGAAGTGACTGTGTTTATAACCTTGATTGAATAATCTAGAGGGTTTAATAATGTCGCCTTTACATACAGTATGGTGGTGACTTTCAGCTGTAGGAACCCAAGAAATCTATTTTGTTATCGGACGCCTCCTGCAGCTCGTAAAAAGATGCAAGATCTGTCATGCAGCTGTTTGATGTGACACACCAGCAAAAGTGAGCCGGATCAATACCTGGATCAATACCTGGATCAATACCTGTCCACACTGTGTCCGCAGTCCACCTGAGGGGACAGAGACAGGCTGTAAAGTGCTGCTTGATATTTCTGTGAATTTATGAATACAGGCTTTATTATCAGATGGGGAATGTCTGTCTCTAGGTATGGTTGTTTTTGGCTTTTTACCATGTCAGAGAGTTTTCAGTTGTCTTTCTCTAAAAGGGCGACACTCCCTGTTGTGGGCACTGGATGTGGTTCTGGGGGCTGTTTGTGCCTGTGCTGTCATTTCCATTAGGCTCAAACGCTGGCAAGAAAGGACAGTTTGACACTAGTCTGGAATAAAAGTTGTCCTCCGCCGACCAAGTGGCTTGTGATTTCCCCATTTGTGCTTCTATTTTTGACTTACCGGCGGAAACCAAACCTCCATATTCTACCTCCTCATACAGAAAACACTGACTTAAACTGCCTCTAAACCGGCGATACGCTCTTAACATTTTCTGAAAAAAAGTTTTCAACATAAAATGTTATAGTTTCCTCTGTAACCCCATTCTCACAACACACACATGATGGAATAAGACCAGTGTGTACGTTCAGCTTCAAATTACATGTCCACACTGATATGGCCGCCGTCTGTGTGTGAGTTTGGCCAGTCTGCAGGCCTTTGGGGCTCTCAGATTAAAGTGTTTTCACAGATGGTTTTAGTGGAAGTGAAAGGCTAAAGCCAGATGTTTTAAACCCCATGAGATGACAGGCGCACACCCACTCAACGCTCTGTTCCATCCCCCCTCTTCACTGTTTGCCGTTCTCAGAAAAAGACCCTCCAGCTATTTTGTCCCTCTGTCTCGGTCGGGCTTTCAAATAACCTTTAGCACATCAGAGACCTCAAAGGGTCGCGCCCTCCCCCCCACCCACACCAGCAGCACTAACTCAGGGTGGTCAAGATAACTGGGCATCATCATTAAACAGTTTAAGAGTCCTCCTGTCTATGTTTCAGCCCTTTTAGGGGTGTAGTGGGTGTGATACAGTGTCATCCTGGATGAACATCCTGCTGTAGTGTTTCACAAATAATAATAAAATAATAAAAATAATAAAAAAAATGTTTATTAGAGTTGAAGAACCAGTCAAGGCTTCGTTAATGGGTGGACAGGGATATGGGAATGTGGTGGAATATGCTTTAAGATGCAGACTCACAGTGAAACTAAGAGTTGTTCAACTGGAAAGTGGTGGAGTGTTGAACTCATGATGATATGCGGCATTGTATTATTACTGTGAAACAAAGCTGACCACAGCCTCCATTTTCTGAGAGGAAGAAAACTACTACTACTACTACAGGGGCTGAGTATTTTTATACTCCAAAAATAGACTTTGAGGTGTCACTTTAGTAATGAGCCAATACGGACACAATGAGACGATTGTATCTGTTGAGCTTGACAGCAAGACAACTGTTACACTCTCGCAAATCACGTGCCATCTTTCTAATAAAAATGTAAAAAAAGATTAGATCTACCTTAGATTTACCTTTCCTGCTTATGTCAAAACAATACTTGCATGACTACATCTTAATTGAACTGTGAACGCTTCACAACTGTTTTTTAATGTGCCTTTATCTTGCTACAACTTGTTTTTTAGAGACACGCTCACAAATAGAATTCATAATGCAAATGCTGAACAGCTCTGTTTGCATACACATCCTGGCAGTTTAACCCCCTCCCTGTGTGAAGGGCCACCTGTTAGATTGTGATTGAAGCAACACTGCGGACACTGCCAGACATTTAAGCAGATATTGTGAGCATTTAGTGTGTGTGTGTGTGTGTGTGTGTGTGTGTGTGTGTGTGTGTGTGTGTGTGTGTGTGTGTGTGTGTGTGTGTGTGTGGCCGTGTGGCCTGGCAGAGGTCTGTGGCCCCGGGCGGAAGCACAGCGGCAGAGACAAGAGAGGGGGATGTATGGAGAATGGAGCAGGGGAAGAAAGCAAAACAAAGATAGATGCCAGCATGCTGTTGTCATGCCAGAACTAATCCATTCAGCCGCTCGCCCGCTCCCCGCGTCCAAACAGAAAGAGAGGAAGGTAGGGCGGGCGGAACAGGAGGGAGGGTGGGCTGGCTGGCTGGCTGGCTGGCTGGCTGGCTGGCTGCTGGAGATGGACCCTCTGGGAAACGGACCTTGTGCTGCCTGCTGTACTAGTGATTGACAGATAAGAGGGAGTAGAAAAAAGAGAGAAGCAGGGAGAAGGTGCGGAGATGTGAGGAGGTCACCGTGGAGATCTGAAGCTTCCTCTCCTCCTCTGTGGGCACAACGCTGTATTATTCATGGCCCCCGGGGCGACCCACTCGCCTCCCTGCAGGGGGGCCGCCGGACAGAGGCGGAGCTGGCACACCACTGATAAATAATTGAGTGCTGGGAATATTAGTTATTATAAGACTGGGTGTTTTTTCTGCTCTCAATGCCCTATCAGAGGTAGAATGAACTAATGATTGGGAAGTGTCCCTACAGTAACATGACTTTCATTTTTGTAGTAACTTATCTGCTTCTGAAACCAGACGTTGACCGCACATACTTCCTGCCTGAACTATAATGAACAATAAACGTCAGAGGGAATTGCTGCATGTTGAACCCACTTCCTCATAATCTGGCTTCATTCACTTCTCTTGCAGCCTCTTATCGTTTGTTTTATTTATGATGTAGATTATACCTCCATGCAACAGAAGTACCTAGTTGTCCAAAGACTGTCACAAACCGAGAAAAGACGGTTACTCTAGCACTGTGTGGGTCATCATGATGAAAGCTGTCCTCTTCTGTCCTAACTCAACACAGCACTATCTGCTCCTATCCAAGCAAAACAAACTATATTGTGTTGGGAATTTATAGCAACAACTCACAAACAATGGCTTGATAGAGGGTGTTTCTGGTTTATATATATCTACAGTTAAAGATGTATTACTGAAAAATCTTAGTAAACATAAACGAAGAAAAAAAATAGTGGTCAAGTGCATCATTTTAACTAACACAATCATAAGTAGGCATTGATACATGTATTATTAAATTATTTGCTCAGAAAAAATTATATACAAATGCTGATAAAGTCTTTTTGCATAATGAGGTGAATGTTTCCTCTTGGAATAACGTGACAACATCCTCAAATTGTCTTAGTTTACTGACTCCTTATGGCTCATTGATAGTCCACGTTAGGGTCTGCAGAAACCTGCTCTTTCTTTTATTTTTATTTGACTGTTGATATTGAAGAGGCAGACAATAAAAGGGCAGAGAGAGAAGTATGACATGCTGGAATCAAACAAGGAATGTGTCCACAGTGGCAAGCAATAACTTTCGGAATGTACATATGGGGATGTGAATATTGTTTTGTTTTCTTTAAATGAAACGCTCGTTAGGAAGGGGCCCGTTGCTTGGCTCACTGTATTACTGCTTGCAGTGTTCTTGGGGGGCGTGACTGTAGACTGAAGTTCATCGTATGAACGGATCTTCAGATATGTGAAGGACATACCCAGATAGAGACAGACAAAGATTCCTTGCTTTATAAGTAAATGCGAGACTATGACTCTTTGTGACTTATACTGGGTCAAAACTTTGGACCAAATCTCTGACATACTATATCATGATTTTATAGCTTTTTTTATGACATACTATACTATGACATTTTTTACGACGTACTTTAATATGACATTTGTATGGCACACTGTACTATATTTTGATGGCATTCTATACTTCGACTTTAATTACATTTTTGTGACATTACTTATGATATAATATACAATTTCTACGACGAGTTTTGAATGACATACAGTGTTGTACTTGGACATTTTTATGCCATACTATACTATGACTTGATGAAATGGTTGCTTTTTGACCGTTGCCACCAGGTTTTTTGGGCCTAATTCATCTCGTTTTTTTAAGTTTCACAAAAGGTTGACGCTAAGTACAACTGAATAACGAATAAGTAATTTGTATGCGACTAAAATAAAAAATATATATATTTTAATGACCTGAAAGCACAATGTGAAAAGGGTTTATGTTCTAATGAAAACACAGACAACTTCCAGAATGGACAAAGTAGCCTAAGTGGACATCATGCTGTATTGAAGAAGACTTGAAACTAGCGACTGAGACTGTCAACTCATGTTCACAATGTATAATGAGGTAATAACTCAAGTGAGAAGTAGGGTAATTTTCTACAACGGTGTATAAGGGCCATTGTAGGGCAAAATAAATGATGGAGCCAGGGGACAGGAGTAATCATTTCTGATATTTAAGTAAAAAATGCTTGAGAAAAACTTGGGAAAATTGTGGAGTGCAAAGCCATTGTAATAAAAAATAGTGGGTTTGTTTTGTTAGGGAACCCCACACGTATGACACTGAGTGCACTGTGGTAATGTGAGCCACCGAGTGCGAGATATATTATGTTGTAGTGGACTCTCCATTCATCCATTCTCAATTCTTATCTGGGATCGCAGGAGCAGCAGGACGTCCCTATCACCAGGACACTCAGAGGACATAATTCACCATAATCTGAGGTTCAACACAAGCAGTTATGCTGACAATTGGGAACGGCCCCATAAAAGCTTCAGTGCGTAACCATAGTAATGCAGCGTGTTTGGAGTAACGTCTTCTCATAGTTTGGTTGGTAGTGTTAGCTGTGCTGGAATAAAAGACACATGCCTGCGAGTCGTCAAAGATAGCAGTTGTTTCGATCTCTACTCCCCTGTAACTTCTACAATATTAGAATTTATTCAGGTTCATAAAAGAACGCAGAAAGAACAGGAAAGAAAACATCTATGTATCTTTCAAGACCTTCGTGCAGCAAATCGTAAGATAATATCAGTGCATGGTGTAGTAATTTGAATGTAATAAAAGCTTTTAATGTTGTAATCAGCACATAATGTAAGAGAACCATGAGTGGATTACATTGAAACAGTGTTTACTATAAAAAGTTATACCATTATGAACAAATTATCGTTATAAACTAAGAACTATTTTTTGGGGGGGGATCATTAATTAATTAGTAATAAATTTAGTGCTCAGTGTAGTAAAATTGCTTTTTTTAAAAAGACATTTTCCTTTGTTTTGAGTTTGGGAATCCTTCTTATAGGACGTTAGATTCACGAAGCAAGAGGAATATTTACTCTTAAGCCAGTGTAATCATTTAAAAAAGATTACCCTCCTTCCTTTTTAAAGCATTGGAACCCTTCTAGTTTTACATGGCATAAGCTGAGTCCTTATTTAAAGCAACTGGACTTTGACGAAATTCAGAACAAGATATCCAGTGACCTGAACAAATGAGAACTTTTACTGAGATGATGCTGAATTCAATATACTGTGTGATTCTTAGCATAAGAAATTATTGTTCAACACATAATTATTATAGCTACTTTAATTGTTGGCGGACCAAAAAAGGACTGTGACTCCAACTTTTTTTTATATGCACATGACTCCTCCGCTTTCCCTGCCATTCTTGCAAAACATTCATATGTTAGATTCTTTATCTGATAGTTTGGCGTTTGAGAGAGACAAAAAACTGCTGCATCAGCATTATTAGGCTGTACAAAGTAGCTGGACTCACGAGTGGCTTTTTCCAAGCAGCTTTCCGGCCAAGATACCCGTTGGATGAGCGCATGGATTATGATTTGCCTCATATCGTTTATATGGTTCCAAATAAAATACATATTTTTGAAAAAATAGTTTTTTCCTTAACACTCCATTGTCTCCACTGTCTTATATTTTATTGTGTTCCTCTATACTGTGAAGGTTTTGAACCTAGAATGGCGCTGAAGTTGCCTGGCATGGTTTGTGTTCTGGGTTGTAACATTTTGTTGTACCAGCCAGTGGCCTTGCCTTCTGTGAGAAGCACCTGTTTAGGTTAAGATGCCTGATTGATGAGGGCTTGAATTGTGTACATGATACATGTGGAAACTATTTGTCATACAAATATGACTATAATGCTTTACATTACATTACATTACAGTCATGTAGCAGACGCTTTTATCCAAAGCGACTTACAGGAAGTGTATTCAACATAGGTATTCAAGAGAACTACTAGTCACCAGAAGTCATAAGTGCATCTCCTTTCTTAAACAAGCATCTTAAAGCATAAACCAGAGCAAAAGTATAGTGCAGAGGCAAGTTACTACGAAAACAATAATTGCAACAAACTGATACGAATATAATAAGTGCTACAAACTAATATGAATAGGATAAGTGCAGTAAACAAATACGAATACAATAAGTGCTACGAGGAAGGCTCAGGGTAGTACTTCTTGAAGAGGTGAGGTTAAAGATGGGCAGTGACTCTGCTGTCCTGAGGTCAGTGGGGAGTTCATTCCTCCACTGAGGGGCCAGGACAGAAAGAAGCTGTGACCGGGTGGATCGGCCGCAGGGACCTCTGAGCGACGGGGCAACCAATCGCCCCGAGGCAGCAGAGAGGAGTGGTGGGGGGGTGTAGGGCTTCATGGCCTGGAGATAGGAAGGAGCTGTTCCTCTCACTGCCCTGTAGGCACCAGAGTCTGTAGCTGGATGTGAGCTCTTACAGGGAGCCAGTGTAGAGAACGGAGAAGGGAAGTTGTGTGAGAGAACTTGGGGCGATTGAACACCAGACGTGCTGCAGCTTTCTGGACAAGCTCCAGAGGTCTGATGGCCGACGCCGGGGCTCCAGTAGTGAGTTGCAGTAGTCCAGGCGGGAGATGACCAGAGCCTGTAGAGCACCTGAACCGTCTCCTCAGGGAGGAAGGGGCGAATCCTCCTGATGTTGTAGAGGAGGAGTCTGCAGCGTGTGACCGATGCAATGTTTGCTGAGAGCGACAGTTGGTCGTCCAGGGTCACACCCAGATTCCTCACAGTCCGAGTTGGCGTCACCACGGCGTCATCAATGGTGATGGACAGGTCTCGGTGCGGGCAACCCTTCCCCGGGAGGAACAGTAGCTCGGTTTTGTCCAGGTTGAGCTTCAGGTGGTGTGTCGCCATCCACCTCGAGATGTCAGCCAAGCACGCAGCAATGCGTGCCTCCACTTGGGTGTCACCGGGAGGAAATGACAAGACCAGCTGGGTGTCATCGGCATAACAATGGTAAGAGAAGTCATGCGAGCGAATAACAGAACCCAGAGATGTTGTGTAGAGCGAGAAGAGAAGGGGGCCCAGAACTGAACCTTGTTTGTTGCTTTATAAACATATAAAATCATATTGTGTTATAAACTGCTTATTACACTGTATAGTTATAAGCACACATAAATATTCATAATGGTCTGAAACTATTAACTTTCATAACAACATTTCATAATGACATAAGGTTAAATACCATAATGTATTATAGTGTATTATAAATCGCATAGTTGTTATGCATTATAACATCCTTCTAATGCATTATAATAACTGTTATAATGCATTATAATATGATTATACATTTTCTTTAAGTGGTCACGATTTGCTATAAGTAAAGCTAAAATTAATTTTGCAACTTTTTGTGTTTTTTTATTCAATTATCTTTTGTTCACTTTACTTAAAGCCAACAATTACCACTTAGAGAAACGTATCAGATTATTATATCACAACTATTGGAATAATATTACACTATGATACTATACTATGAAGAATGTCAGTTAGTGATCAGCAAATATCACTAACTTGGATTTGATTATTTAATAATTCCCAGATATTACATTCTGAGTTGCTACACTTCGCCTAAGAGGCCATCCTTAGCATGATAACACTACTTCAGGATGATAACACTACTTTACCAATTTAATCTCAGAGAATATCAAAGGTATTTTTGTCAAGAATGTTTAATCCTGTAAATTACCATAACCCTTGCTCTGTAAATATTTACATTTTTTAACTACAGTGGTCCTAATATGCCGTCTTAATTTTCTCATAGACTTACAATACAATACATTTTTTGTAACCAGTGCAGTCGGCCACTACTGGCCATTAGAAAGAATGCAAGTTGAGGGCACTTTTGCATTGTCTTCACGTTCACTTTTCAGAATCAGCTGCACTTTTGCAAAATGACAGGAAGCCACAGACCAGTTAATAAACAAACATAAAACTGTCAGGGAGTCAGAAGGATGCTCTCCTATCACCTTCTTTTTTTTTAATAGTTTTTTACTAAGTAGGGACTGTGAATCTATTTTAATGTTTTTTTTAATGCATTATTGCACCTTATCAGACAAAAAATATTGTGAATTCAAAATGGTTCGCAGGCCTCCCAGCATCCCTTTGGCCCACGGCTGTAAATTGAATATCAATGTAGAACACTACGAGTTGTTATGACATACTATACTATGACTTTTTTTGGACACTTACAAACCTATACTATGACTATTTGAATACATTATATGAGATATTATACCATTAATTATTATGTCACCATCATGACCTACTATGGCTTTTTTTTACCCTTTGCTGCACAGAGAGCTATCACTCGCTTCTTCAAAGTTTTTTGCTATTGAAATGGTCGCGTGTCCAAATTGCACCAACTTCAACACTGCAAGTTCTTGGGTCCCCAGCAATACACCCCCAAAATCTGCATATTTCACAAGATATGCGAAGGATATACCCACATACACACAGACAGAGATTCCTTGCTTTAGTTAGATGTGAACCTATCCATCAACAATACAATACAAATTTAATTAGCTGTAAACAACACACATTCTAAGTGCTGTGATCCTGTTACCATGTATGGTGCAGCTGTAGAAATCAGATTATTTATGGCACCTCCAGCACAGACTATCTAGAGTGTGTGTGTGTGTGTGTGTGTGTGTGTGTGTGTGTGTGTGTGTGTGTGTGTGTGTGTGTGTGTGCGTGCGTGTGTGTGTGTGTGTGTGTGTATGCAGATGTCAGCATGTGTTTGAGTCATTACCATGCGATCGCTCGCCTGAATCACTTTGAGGAAACCGCTCCTTCTGCTTTAAGCGCTGTTCATATGATGGGGACATTCAAGACGACACTCGTGTGAGTCAGCCTCATATCTCCATACTCTGTGCACCTGGCGTTCATAATATTATATCACATTCCAGTGAGGCAATGGGCTTTATGGGAAACACACCGAACCTGTGTAAAATGTATCAATCTAACACTCAACATTAATCTCTTTATCATAAGAGAAAAATAACAGCTGGAACTAGTATGACAGTTTATGTATCAAACCACAATACAGCACTAAAACGAGAAATGAAAAATAAATGTGAGGCGTGTGTAAGTTTAGCAATATGTTTGTTGAGGGAAGACGTATGTGAGAAACTCACAGCAGACTTCATGCCTTCATTTAGCAGCTGATAATTATTATTATATTCCTTTATTGATCCCCATGGGGGAAATTCGGGTGTTGCAGCAGCTCAACTACACAGAAACAGATAATAAATACACATATTATACAATATAATAAAAAATAAGAATACAAATAAAAAAATGTACAGTAAATCCACATGGGGGGCTGGTCAGCATGGTGACAGACTGTGGTCTCTGCTGTTGTTGTACAGTCTGATGGCAGTGGGCACAAATGAGCGTCTGAAGCTCCGTCCTGCTCTTTGGTAGAATCAGCCGATGGCTGAAAGAGCTGCCCAGCTGCCACAGCTCCTCATGGAGAGGGTGAGAGGGATTGTCCAGGATGGCTCTGAGTTCGGCCTTCATCCTCCTCTCACCCACTGACTCCAGACTGTCCAGCTCCAGACCACCACAGAGCTGGCTCTCCTCACCAGCTTGTTGAGTTTGTTGGCATCTCCAGTCCTGATGCCACCACCCCAGCACACCACAGCGAAGAAGAGGGCGCTGGCTACCACAGACTGGTAGAATGCCTTGAGCAGTTTATTGCACACATTGAAGGACCTCAGCCTCCTCAGGAAGAACAGCCTGCTCTGTCCTTTCCTGTAGAGGGCATCAGTGTTGTGTGTCCAGTCCAGTTTATTGTTTATCTGCACCCCAAGGTACTTGTAGGACTCAACCCTCTCCACTTCCCCTCCCTGAATGAAAACAGGGACAGGGGGGCTTCTGTTCCTCTGGTAGTCCACCACAAGCTCCTTGGTCTTGCTGATGTTGAGCTTCAGGTGGTTGTTGCTGCACCATGTGATGAAGCTCTCAATCAGTCCTCTGTACTCCTCCTCGTTGTCCCTGGTGATACATCCAACAATGGAGGAGTCATCGGAAAACTTTTGGAGGTGGCAGGAACCAGAGTTGAAGCGGAAGTCCGAGGTGTAGAGAGTGAAGAGGAACGGTGCCAGTACAGTTCCTTGGGGTGCGCCGGTGTTGCTGATCACAGACTCACAGACACAGCCATCCACCCTGACGTACTGTGGCCGGCCTGTGAGGTAGTCTGTGATCCAGGAAGTGGTGTCAGGGTGCAGGTTCATCTCCAGCAGCTTCTCTCTCAGTAGGGAGGGCTGGATGGTGTTGAAAGCACTGGAGAAGTCAAAGAACATGACTCTCACAGTGCTTCCCAGCTTCTCCAGGTGAGAGAGGGCCTTGTGCGTCAGGTAGATGATGGAGTCCTCCACCCCGATGTGTGGCAGATAGGCGAACTGTAGTGGGTCCAGGAAAGCTGTAAGCTGGGTCCTCAGGTGCCGCAGAACCAGTCTCTCCAGGGTCTTCATGACATGTGATGTCAGGGCCACAGGTCTGTAGTCATTAAGACCGCTGGGACGACTCTTCTTCGGCACCGGGACAATGCAGGACGTCTTCCAGATTGTGGGCACCTTCTTCAACCTCAGGGAGAGATTGAAGAGGTGCCTGAGAGGAGCTGCCAGCTGTCCAGCACACACTTTCAGCAACCTAGGGCTGATGTCATCAGGTCCACTGGCTTTGCTTATCTGAAGCCTGGAGAGCTGATGCTGTACCTGGATGGTGGTGAAGGTGGGGCTGGGTGGTGAGGGGTTTGAAGGGAGCTGTGAGCTCCTGGCCGTGGGTGAACAGTTGTAGGGGGGGATGGGGGGAGTGATGGGCTGTCCTGGTCCACATCTGTGGAGATGTTGGTCTGAAGAGGGCTAGTGGGTGAGGGGTAATGTAACATAAAGATAATCCTGCTTGTCAGACATGATTGTTAAAATGAATTTGGTGGCTTTTAGACATCGAAGTTGAACTCTCTCCAATTTTGGTTTGGTGAAGTTTTATTGATATTTTGTGTTTTGTTGTTTTTTAGCAATGCTTGTGGTGAGACTCTATATATGGCAATGTCTGTTGGACTGAAATGTTACAACAATTATTGGATGGATTGCATTGAAATGATTAGCACATGTTGCTACACAAACACACTGAACTAAGATGGCGATGATAATAAACATTTTACCTTCTAAACAACATGCCCACTATGTCTGGTGGGCCTAAAGCCTCACTGTGCTGTAGACTTTTGCCCTGAGATTTGTTTTTCTGATATTTCCTACAACACTTGAATGCACCAAGTCACAGCAATTCACCATCTCACTTGATCATTCATATCGTCTTCCTGATTCATAGCCATTATTAGGCCGATGTGCATCCTGGTGCACAGAAGGAGCTGCATAAGAATGATGGTATTTGTCAGTAAGGCCACACCAACTATACTGCACAAACTTAGTTTCTCTTTTTAACCATTTTTAAAATCAAAATATAGGGTTTGAATTATGGATCAAATCCTTTTCAGCACTGTCAAAAACATCCTAATCAATAACATTTAAGCCTTCTTAAAGTCACAAAGTGCTTCAAAACAGACAATTATGCTAGCTTTGAGCTATTTAAGGATTTCTAGAAAAATAAATAAAGATGCAAAAGAGGTAACCGTCATGAGAGGTACATTTAATAAAATTGTAAAAAGCACCCAAAAATGTTTTGTTTTGCTCATATACTGTAGTTTGATTAATCTTAGCACTGTGTTGCCATTTTGCTATGTTGTTGTATTTGTGTCTGTTATAGCTGGGCTGTACTCTTTCTTTCCTCCAGGTACAAGGAGTTGATGACGGGAAAGACCGCCAGAGAGATCATCGCTATTTTATGGATCCTCTCCTTTGTCATCGGCCTCATCCCCTTCTTTGGCTGGAACTTGAAGTACGCAACATGCAGGAATGGCAGCTCTGGGGCGGACAACACTACAAACAGGGGCGGAGGAGATTTAGTACAGAGCTGCCAGCTCGAGTGCTTCTTTGAGAGTGTGGTGGACATGCGCTACATGGTCTACTTTAATTTCTTTGTGTGCGTGCTGCCTCCGCTGCTCATCATGCTGGGCATTTACCTGAAGATCTTCACTGTGGCCAGGAAGCAGCTGAGACAGATAGAGCTCAAGTGCGTGGGCAATGGGGACAGCCATCACCACGGGCTGCTGCAGAAGGAGATCCGGGCAGCCAAATCCCTCTCCATCATCGTTGGACTGTTTGCCATCTGCTGGTTGCCCGTCCACATCCTCAACTGCCTCACGCTGTTTTACGAGGAGCTGCATAAGCCAGAGATTGTCATGTATGTAGCCATCATTCTGTCTCATGCCAACTCGGCGGTCAACCCCATCATCTACGCTTACCGCATCCAGGACTTCAGGAACACCTTCCGCAAGATCCTGACCCAGCACTTCCTTTGCCGGAGGGAGGAGCTGTACCTCAGCTCCAACGGCAGCAGACGCAACAGAGACCAGATCCACATGACCATCGACCCTCTGCTATAGAGAGTCGTGACTGTGGGGGAGCATCATCTGCGTCAACTCTGATGTTTCAGTCTTGACTTTGAATTCCACTGAGGTATGTTTACAGAACAAGGGTATAATATGTGAAGAAACGATGTCAAACGCGCCTTGAATGTGGACATTTATTTATGATCAGGGGTCAGACAGGCAGTGAAATGTTGAATGGCAAGTCTTACATAAACCCTTTTGTATTGTGAAGGATTTCTGATTTAAAAAAAAAAAAAGAACATGTTGAAGCTTACTGGATTTGCAGGACTGTGAACAGGATCCAAACTACATTCTATAAAGCTATTCATCATTCTGAGTCCACCCTGTTTCAACTCCAAACACTCCTTTTGCCCTGTTTTTTTATGTTGTCAACAGTGTTTATTAATTTATTTAAAGAACAAAATAACTTTATGTGGCTAGAACTGTACCCATGGACCTAGAGAGGCAACATGGTAGTAGTCTACATCTGTGGGTATTTATGGCTCGCAGCCCTTACATGAATTTATACTCATAACAATCACTGGATCAATCTACAAAAAGATTTTCTGTATCAATGCTTTTTTTTTATAGCAGAAATGTTCTTGAGCTGTTGCTTCAACTAAGTGCCAGTGTTGTCCTGTTGCTGAACTAGTAAATGCTCCAGAAATGTGTGTACAGACGGAGGGACACAGTTGTCTACAGAAGGATCAGAAACGACAGGGACCCTTATACATACATAACTAGAAGTAAGGGGGGAAAATTCAAACACAAAACAAAAATGCTTTGCCAATCCCATGAATCATCTCCCATCTCAAAATGACCCATGTGGCTAAGATCATTGTTGTGGCGACTAAATAAACAGCATGTTCTGATTCAGTCACGAAGACCCAGACATAAGAAGTTTAGAAAAACACACCTGCGGTGGTGCTTTATATAATTTCCATTTTAACATTTATTCAGACAAAAGCTCAGGAAGTGGGAAACTGATTGTACCCTTTATAGAAATATGACATCCGAACAGAGACATTTTGCTTTAAGCCATCAATCGCGAATTTGATACTTCAAATCAATCCAATTTACATTACATTACATTACATTACAGTCATTTAGCAGACGCTTTTATCCAAAGCGACTTACAGGAAGTGTATTCAACATAGGTATTCAAGAGAACTACTAGTCTAGTACTAATTTACGTTTCTCCTCATCATCCGATCTTCTGGTACACGTGTTTTTGTGGCTTACGTCACATAAAGCACCGTTGACATTGACAACCCCCCCTTCCCTCGGACACATCTGGGATCCTGAGGCTCTCATCTGCCCTGTTGGCACAGTGAGTCCTCCAACGAGCTGCTGATGTCACTGACTGAACTCAGATGAGCTGTTTCATTTGAGAGAAACATTCCTGTTTAAAGGGGGAAACCTCTAAAATACGTTGCACTGAGGAATCAATTCGCTTTTACTCTTTAGTGCTACTAAAAGCGCTAGCAAAGATAGGCGACTGACAGACGACTAAGTCCAGCAGAACCCCCCAAAAAATTACATAATGTAATTTTGAAGCAGGTAACACTAATGAAATGTTTTCTGAGAAGCAAATTTGTACTTTTTGCACTTGACGGTGCTCGTATGCAACAACGTATGAGGCAACACAGCTGCAGCACTGCTTTCCGCCGTGTCAAATCTTTGTTAACATTGTTGTGAATAGTCCTGTTGAGCTTTTAAATCTGAAGAAATTGGCATGGTGTGATAAATACCAAAAAAAAATGTATTGTTGAATTTAATCAGAGCAAAGCAGAGTTTTGTTTGGAGTTTAACTTATGTGAAAAAAAAAGTGAGGGTCACCTCAGAGCCATCACTACACAAATGAAAAAACATTGCACTGACATTTTTGATGATTTCCTGTTTGTTGTGCTTTATTGGTGGTGTTGAACCCTGTCGTGTTGGTGTTTAAGAAGTGTTAAGCACGTGCCTCCACTGCTTCACTATTGCCCGTCATCCACCGTTGTGTCCAGTGTTCCACCCGCAACTAACTTCAAGGGCTAAATACAGGAGTGTGCCAAAGTTTAAGTACATTCCGATGGAGACATCTATACTGTAACTGCACTGTACCGTTGTGTCATTGTCTTTGTTGACTGATGTGTAAAAATTAGTACTGTAGGTGTCCAACTTTCTACAAGCTATTGTTTGATGTCAAACAATTGCCTTCTTTTGTGATTTTAAAGGTAAGATGGACAATAACAAGTTGATCTAGTTCAACATTCCTGCCTTTCATTCCGAAGTACCTATCAGTCCGTCAGTATGCTATAGTGTTGTTATACTAATCAGGAGAAACATCCACTGTGGTCAAGCTGATGTTCAAGAGGCCATTCTTTCTTTCATTCAACAAAACTGCAACTGCGAATGGATACTGCCATTGCAACCTGTATGTATGGTGGTTTATTTTGTTAATAAAGGCAATGTTTATATTGTTACAGATCAGTCTGGATTCCTACATTTCAATTTTATATCATATGAAGATTTATTAAGTAACAAGTTGGAAACATTAGAAAATGAAAATGTTTCTGAAGTCCCTTTGGCATGCAGACGTTGACTACGATAATCATTGATGCAGCTTCAGACAAAAAGCATCTAAAAATAAAGCAGCACATATTCAATAAACAGCTGTGTAGTTTCCCCGGCAACCGATTAAGAACCATTCCAAAAAGGAAAAATAAATAAAGCAACAGCTGGTGTCTTTCAGAGAGAGAAAAAGGAAAGAGACAAATGAAAGAGCAGAAAGCGTGGTAGTGTTCCCGTGCTCCGATCCTCTCCGAGATGACCCAAAGTGTCCGTTCAAGACATCATCCTTCTCATCCAAGAGGGCCCACGAGGATGCGCTGAACGTACCTGGGAGTCACAGGGCTGCTGTCCCGCTGAGCAGCACGGACATCTGCTCATCGGACACGCTCTCCTGCTGAGTCACACCCATGGCCTGACACAGGTAGACGGCCAGGATGTGTTTGCACTGTGGAGAAAAAGAGCGCAGACACTGACACATTACAAGATCGTGGGCCCAGATAGATGACTCCGCTGTAAAGCCCTAATGATGTTTCAATCATTTTATTTCTAAGATCTCATGTAAACACCAGACTAGAGTGGAGCTGCTTGGCTCCGACTTGCTGGAAATTTCCCACTGAGGTAACGTCAATCCAAGAATTCACAAAGCAAATGCCAGAACAATTTCTAATATTAACATCAAATTATAAACATTTCTATAAAGGACAAGCACAGTGATGGAGCGGGTTATTATAACTATGAATTATTATCCAAATGGAGTGTTTGTGTGATGAAAACATGTAACTTATGACTTTAAATATGTTTTCATTGACACAGACGCCTGCAGTTCTGCATCTGTGTGCATGTGTCCCTGAACACATTCAGAAGCTCCTCTCATTACTATTAACGTGTTAATCATTGACTTGTTTTTACCCTCAGCCTATTGCATGCATTAAAAATGAGATTTCCTCCACACTAACACACCTGTGGATTAGTGTTTTACATAAACAATGAGCCAAAAGGTGGTGAATAGGACAAAGGTACAGCAGTTTGTTTACTAGCTTCTCCTGTTGACTCTTGTTTATTTGCGCACGGCTGTCTGCTGTTGGTGGGAGAGCTCCTTTATCTGTCCTGTGGCCTGTTTGACCGAGCAGTATGGACCTTGTTTGGCTGTATCCAGTCATGTTGGAATCTATAGAGCGGCTCCAGCAGGGGAGGCCTGCAGACTGCGTTATGTCAAAACCATGAGCCTTATTTTGCACCAACTTTTAGCTTCCACACATGCAGCGACACAACATCATCTCCAACTTCATCTACTTAGCTATAAAAGTTTGATGAGGCGGTGAGTTTTATGTCTGTCTTTCTTTTGTTTTTTCACGGGGAATGATATCAGTGGTTCTGATGCGCTCATGGGGAGTCTCCACGGTCGGTTACAGCTCTCTGTTTCTCACACTGATTTTAGCAGCATCCTCCAGGGAGCTGAGTTTTCCTGATACTCGGAGCCGGAGCGGAGGCCGTTTGCTTACAGATATTTACAGCACAGCAAGTCAGAGGAGGAGACACCCCTCAGTGACCAGTCAGGAACACCACCTGACCACAAAACATCTGTTGCACACATTTCAACTTGTGGTTTGTCTCACTTTTTGACTGGGCAACAGTTTTCTCCAAGATACACAGCTGACTGAAAAGACACAATGGCTTGTATGTAAATATGCTGCTGTGCACACTGTCTACCATGTTGATGTGCTTCCGAGTCGGTGTTCACTATGACTTTTGTCTGCGTCTGTCTAAGGTCAGGCATTTTTGTTAATTGGTGGTTAATTTTGTTAATTGAAAAGGGAAGATGAGCATGAATATTAAATATAACTTATGGCAGTAAAGTACAGTGCTCTTTATAGGTGAGATGCACACTGTTATCTATCATGAAGTATCAACAAAAAATACATGTGATTTTAAGTAGGGTTAGTGTATAAAACTGCAATATATACAGCATTTCTAGTTTTTTATATAATCTTAAGAAAAATTATAAAAAATATTTAAATATTTACTAAAGTAATGTTTGTGCCCTCTCCATCTCTGAAACCAAATCTACGCCCTTTCAAGATTCAGGATAGACATCTCGTGATACTTTTTGTTATACCTTACTTTAAAACATGGTTTTCTACAGCATACTTTCTGTCAATTTAAGTGGCCCTATTATGCTTTTCCACTTTTTCCCTCTTCTTTAGTGTTATATATATTTTTACATGTAAAAGGTCCGTAGAGCGTAAAACCTGAAGTCCACGCCTAAAAGGAGTTACCCTCTCCCTCAGACACACTGCTCCAGAGCTGCCTGAAACGGCTTGATTGAATTGAGCATTAACGCATGTAAACATGTTGTAACTGTAACTTGAGATAAAAATATGCACCTGGAAAATAGCATAATAGGGCCTGTTTAACAACGGAAACTAATCCGAGTAGAATACCCAAAAGAAGAATAAAAATCAGCATTCAGTGCCAGCCTTTACTTGTAAGTATAGATGCTTGATGTGCAGCCCAGCATGTGTGTAACAGTTTGTTTGAGACTCACCAGCAGGCCCTCATTTCTGCGGAGCACGGTGTAGGCGAAGGCCGGGCACGGGCAGTAGTGACAGGACACAAAGCAAGTGTACAAACTCCCCGAGCCTCCAATGACCTGGAACAGATTAATTCAAAGTACATTTTAATATGTGGCAATGCCTGTGTGCATAGAAAAGTGTGAGGTTGTTGGGAGGATGGTCCCTATATAGTATGATCATGATGCTGTTTGTATTGGCTGCCGCTTGCGCTTAGTGCAGCTGAGGAGCAGTGGAGACAGTAAAGGCATGAAGAACAACAAGCTATTTCCTGGATCCCAGATGTCCTTCAACTGGTCCATACATGACTGGCTGAGTTCAGATTATCAGAGAGAACATGATGAGTACATTTATTTTTTTCTCCATCTTACTTCACAGTAAAACAAATCTCTTTTTTGATGTTTCTTTTTTTTCTTTTTACACAGCAGAGAGACAAGACTAGTTATGATGCCGTCTAGCGACAAGCCCTGCAGCTGCTTCACGTGTGAAATCAAACTGTTAACATCTGATGACAGCAGTCATGGTATTTTACTAGGATATAAGCATATCTTCTAATTCACAGCGGTGAACATGTTTCTGATAGCGGTCAACAGTCAGTCACTGTTTCCGTGTCACCACCTAATGTCACCTGTAGACTTCACAATTTCAGGTCTTCATGCAGTGATTTCCACCTTTGTAGAAACTGACTTTGATATTCCTACTTCAATCCTGTTTTGGGGTGGACTCTCCTTTTGCATGTTTCATAGGAGTGACAGACTGGTGGTTGGGTTGAAGGTGAGGTTGCCTCCACCATCATCATCATCATTTCACATTAGTTATTTGGAGGAGACGAGATAGAAACGATGCATTTTTAAACAACCCGTATGTGGAGTCTAATGGCCTCAGCTGACAGAACCTCCTGTCCACGATGCTGGCGCTCAATCTCAGACAGTGATTTAAGTCTCGTCGTCATGCACATGACACATGAGAACATTAAGTCGGTGGATTAGCTTGACACTTCACAATAACTAATGCCTCCCAAGACGGCAGAGCAGGCTCCATTATTCTCCAGAGCCTCAATAAATTACCTGTCCCTGTGACCTACACAAGCAAAAACATCTAATTTCTTCAACGTGACACTTCATTAAAAGAGACAATGACATGGACTTAGAGCACCTCAGTGAGGATGAATAAAGCACCATGCACAGCAGGGTCGGGATGGAAATGAAGTACAACTGTGGAGACCAAGCAAAGGACCTCTACAGTTTCTAAAGAGCCGAGTGTATTGAAAACCAGCTCACACTTGGGCCTTTTTGTTGTACGCTGTCATCATTGATTATGTGGCTCTGCTGCAGCTCACACCGCAAAGTTGGCAGCTAACATCGTCAACACACACCACAAACCGTAGGCCTCCACTGCCTGGAAGGTATCCAGGTCTGCTTAGAACGGCACTACACATCAAGATCTGCCATTCAGTCGCTGCAGAGTTAGAGCCACAACAGAGCTCTGGCTCCGTCTCTGCCTGAAATGCTGGCTCTCACGGGAATACTTCTGTCCCGGTCCTCTGCAGTCTTATGCCAGAAGACCGGGACTTTGGACGGCACTCTGTCCACTGTTTCCAAGCCACAAACAAGGCTTCAGGGAAATTTAAAGCTCTGGGCAGCTCCTTACAACCAGGCATTAACACAGCATCATCACGACGCCCCCTTTCACCACCTTATGAAGACATTTTTGCTCTGTTGCCCACAGACTTGTCGGAAATCTGATCAGCCATGTCAAACATGATCTGAGGCACAGAAAAACGTCATACTCCTAGCTGGTATCTTAAATTCCACTGTTTCCTGCAACTGTGCTGTGGTGAAGATCTCCAAACAAATTATTCTAGTATTTAATGTCAAAAGTCTACAAATTGCTTGTTTTGGTCTACCTACAGTCCAAAATGAGAGATATTTAGTTTCCATTTATTGAAAAAAAGAAAAAAAGCAAATTCCTCAAATTTGATGAAGCTGGAACCTGAAAATGTTTGGCATTATAGCCTGAATCTTATGATTAATTAATCACTTATTCAAATGGTACAATAATGTCATTCAACTGCTTAATCAACTAACTGCTGTAGCACTACTGTCCTCAACAGCAACCTCACTAATTTGTTGCATGGAAAAAAGACCAAACACCGTCATTCACAGAGGGATTGTGTTCATGCAGTTGGTGTTTTATTACTGTTGCGAATACCCTTCTTACTCACTACTTCGGTTTCCTAACAGGCCGCGGTTCACCATCGCATATGAAAAGGTCACTGAACGTTAAGAATGAGATAGAGTGAAAAATCCCAGCAGTGAAATGCCATTCTCTCATGAGTTATTCATTCCTTTTGAGGGAAGAGGAGACTGAACAGACTAGGCAACATGAGAAACTCCATTGTGTCCCACGGAAACGGCAAAATATTAACAGGAAATTACAAAAATGGTGAAATCAACTTATTCAGAATCTCTCTGACACAGTGCCCAGTTAGCACACACACCACGGTACTTCCAGTAAACTCAACGCTCAGTATTGTTTAAGAATACATTTTCATTTCGTGAGCTGATGAGGTAAATCTGCTCTATCGTCCACTCATCACACGGGAAATTTGTAAGGACTCTTGGATGACTAATTGCAGTTGGGCTCTATCTTTTAAGTGAGCCACTGCTTCCCAAAATTGTCATCACTGCTTCCACTCTCTTCAAGAAGTTAAACAAAGTTCTTCTAACTCACGGTGCTGTCACATGCTGCCCAAATATAGTCTACCCTGAGGGAGAAACATGCACACTGATCATCAGAGTGGCACCTTCTTTCCACCAACTTTTGTATCTTAAAAGTCAGAGACTCGCTGCGATTACGTTAAGCCAGAACTTAAATTATGGCTTAATGCCATGCCATGTTCTGGTTCCAGATATATAGTTTGGAAGAGCTTGGTTTGTTTTAAACATTTGCTTAATGAAATACTTGCTGTCAAGTTAAAATCTAGAGTCAGAGAGCCGGGTAAGCTAAACGCTTTGAGACGAGAGCGTTTGAACAGACACCGTGTAAACTAAAGCCTCACTTAATGCATCACTAACCGTTTAAACATAAAGCAGACCAGCAAAACTCACTGCTGCTCATGTCACAAAATAAACTTCTTCCATTTATGACAAAGAGAAGGAAGAACGTTATGTAATTATTAACATGCTGTAAATTTTGTAAAACTTCGCAAAACTCCAACTTGTTGTTTTAATGTTGATTTACTACAGATTAAACAAACAAGATAATATATTAATTAGTGAGATTTAGAAGTGCTTGTAGGCAGATTCTTTCACCTTCAGACGGAGCAAGGCTAGCTGTTTCCAGTGCCATTAATCTACAGCTGTGAGTGAGTGACAGCCTGCGTCTGTATGTGTGTGATTTTGAAACATTGCAGCGATAGAGCATAGCAGAGAGGGAGAAATGTGTGACCTTCCAACAGATTTAGACACATGTCACTTCCACTGATCACTACAGTCTGCAACATATTGCACCAGGTTTATTATTAGTTCTCAACCAACAATCTAATGCCATGAAACACTGCTGCAAGAATGAAATGTCTGGATAGACTAAGGATGTAAATAAACATATTTCATTTTATTATCATATATGACAAAGAAAAGAAGCCAATCCATGTATGAGAAGCTGGAACAAGCAACAGCTATAAAAGCAGATTTGTTTTCTCCAACCAACTAATCGGCTTATCATTTCTACTCCGACAGACTGAATATTACTTTAAAGCCTCGGTTAGTATAAATAAGATGGTTTTGTGGAATCACAGAACTCGGTGTTCAAAATCTAAATATCACAAGGCGCTTCATATATTTGGGAAATCTGACACATTAGTAAACGTATATAATTTGTACTGAGAAAATTTATTTTCCAATAAGAACAAAAATGGAAAACAGATCGTAATTCTCCTGTTCTGTACCTGATAGCCTTGAGTTGAATTAAGTGGACACCAACAGTTGAAAGTGTCCCAACAGAACATAATCCATGTCTTTATTTAGCTGCATTGTGCTTTCCTTTTATAAAACCTGTTTTTGAAGGGGCCTGAAGGAGTTTACAATGTGGGTCACAATGACCACAACCTCAGACATTGTGGGCTGCCTTGTTTCTCCCATCACAAGTCAAGTCCTACTGGGATTATACATTTAAGAACTTAATCAAGGAGCCCCCTCAAGTATGTAACACACACTCAAGTCAGTCCCTATTGTTTAAGGTTGTAATTATATGTTTGTTATAAAATATAATAATCTAACACACAGAATGAAATCTGAGTTTGGTAGGTAACACCTTTACTGTGATCTTAGAGTCACTGTAAGTATCCACCTCTCAGTGCCTTTATTATACAGTTATAAACTATAACATGCCAGGAAATACACACAAATACAGACTACACACAATAGTATAGTGTTTGAACCATGCCAGGACTTGACTAATTGATGTGCCACAGTATGAAAAAGATTCATTAAGTTAAGATCTAACAATTGAATGAGAAGATTTATTTTTGCTTTCTTTAAAAAACTGCAAGCTTCAAAAACTGTATCAAAAATGTTTCAAAGCTTTTCTTTGAAACAACATCAGATCATGTCATTTTCCTGGTGCAA
>NC_072472.1:25115089-25192589 GCF_027596085.1 Anoplopoma fimbria | reverse complement strand
ATGGGAAGCACTTAAACTTCTGCTATGAGCAAGGTATAATGCTGTCCATTATCTTGCACTATGAGTCAGTCTCAGACAAAAAGGCTCCCGACAGGATGATAGTATGAATACACCAATCGACCTCACTGCATTAAGCTTATTTTACCCATTGTGATCAGAATGAGTTTAGAAAATCCTCACTATCATCTTCATTTAGCACATAGAATATGCAGCCATGGACCTCATCAGCTATTTTCTTTCCTTCTCGTGGCTCATGTTTAAATGTGTGACAGCAGTAGAATCAGGGATGCAGCAAAACCTCTAAAGTTGTTTAAGTACACCTCAGTCCGTAACAATTATGACCAGAGCACAATCTACAAGAAGAAAATCATTGTAGTCATTTAAATAGATGGCACACCTATTAAGAACCTCTACACTTTTCAGTGGTGGAGAACTGATCCACTTTATTTGATTGGTCTGAACTCTTGTAATAGCCTACTAAGAGACATTGTGCGATACAAACATTGCATTTCAACATCATAGGATACACGGGTTTTCAAGTCTCAATTTCAAAAGACAAAAAAAAAAAGTCACCACTGTGTGTTTGAGAGAGCTGAAAAGATGCTCCAATTCTTTTTCGGCTTCATGTCGGATTTCTTTAAGATTCAAGTTTGTAAACTTTTTTTGTCATTGCCTTTGTAAACACATAACATCCCGTGTAAACAGGATGAATAACAAAGATGTTGAAAATGACAGAAAATAAAAATCTGAACATGTGCTATGACAATGATTCAAAAATCTAAATGAAAGGAAGAAAGGAAATATCAAGTTTGGAGCAGAATGGGTTTTTTACCTAAGAAGAGTGAAAGCTGAAAGCCAAAGTGTGGTATTTTTTTCCCCACATACTTGCAAAGGAACATTACTGCCATTTATGAAGTTGACCTATAATAGTTCATATTCAAAGCTGTATGCCTTTTGATTGAAAGCAGAGATTAAGTGGTCACAGTTAAGAATCACCATGACAGCAAACTCCTAAACATAAAACGGTACCATACACTTAAAACTGTAACTATGATGAAAGTGTCAACGCTACAAAATAATGTACCAGCAACAAGAAAAGACAGGAAGTCATAACATCCAGATTTCTGTGAGTGGTGGGAAAACGTTAAAGCACATCTTAGTATACTCCTGTGCTGGAGGTTGAATAAGTTACACAGCAGGTAGTATGCTTTTTTTGTCACAAGCTACAAAGCAAAAAAAGTGCAACAATGGTGCAGACCATTCTTTATGTTTGGTTAGTTTTGTCTTTTTTGTGTAATGGAAAGACAATTTACAGAGTTCAGATTTTTGTCAGGACAGTATCAAAAAAAAAGAAGGAAAAAAAAGAGGGACTACAGAAACAAATACAAACATCAAACACCAACGTATATCTCTGAGAAAATTAGTTAAAGCTGCCTTCTTTCTCAAGTCACAAGGCATGGCAAAACCTGACACACTATGTTTTTTTACCATGACAACATTGCAGAGCTGATCATTCTGGATAGGTTGGAAACTGCAGAGAGAGACAGCTACATGTGACACACCATGGTCAGCGCTATTGAAAAAAAAAAAAAAAAAACATTGGCTCACTTTCGTTATTCAGACGGGGTCCAGGAGTAGTCATAAGGATATATTTTTCCGGCAAAATGAAGCTTATATCAGACTTTTCACCTTTCTGCTATGACGCCAGTGTTCTCAACTTGTTTTGAAGACATGTCTCCGTCTAGAGCGGGCTGAGAAGTTACCGCTACCATCTGATAGTTACAATCTACGCATCATCTCCACTGTGTGGGGCAGATGGTCATCAAAAATCATTGCTGTTTGAATTGTTATTCTGTGTTTTGTTTTCATCCACGAATGTCCACGATGTTCAGGCTCTGGTGGTGCTTTGTGGGATGGTGCGCAGAGATGGCACGGTCTCTGTGCTCCACTCATGGTCAAGGACAAGCCAAATGTCCGGCCTCTCTCAGCGTCACTATGGTAAAAATGTGGGTGTCAGGTCACGTGGGGAGGGGGTGGACTGGGAGAGACCAACTGTGATACTAAAGATTACACCCCTACTCTTCCCATTTAAAGTGGATCAATTTAAAAGCGACATTAAAATAAGAAATAATCAAGTTAAGAAAAAACACTGCAAAAGGTTACTCTATTTACATACAATGATTTTCTCAAAGACAAGGTATATCTTTACAGAAATCAAAAGAAAATCAGAAATAGTCTCTTATGTTGTTTCTTTTTACACTTGAAGTTCTTCTTCTTTACTATAGCTCATTTCATCCAGTCTGTCGAGTTTTGTTTATTTCACCGACAGGCTGGGTGAGTGCTTCCAGACCAAAGCCTGTCTTGCTCTGGAGAGCCCTGCCTGTCAGAGGCTGTTGCTTGTACTCTCAGCTAACAGCCAGGGGGCGCCATAGCACCAAAAATAAAAAGGACACCGTCCCATCTACTTGTCACACTCGCCAGTGAGCGAGGATAGTTCTGGGAGAGGTGGCGGGGGGTGGGGGTGAAAAGACGAGCCTTGTTGCAGGCCTCTCTTCTGCTTTTTGGGGCTGTAGTGAGGAGGGCTCAGTCGTCGCTGTCAGACAGGGTCTCATATTGCTCTGACAGCAGAGACTGCCACACACGCTGCTGGGCCACCGGGGCTCCAGCTGGAGGCGGCTGCGGCTGCTGCTGCTGCTGCTGCTGCTGCTGCTGCTGCTGCTGTTGCTGTTGCTGCTGCTGGCTCTGTATGGAGGGGGAAGCTATGGAGGTGGGTGGCGTGCTGCTCAGTATGCGCATGGTCAGCGGGTTGTAAGGGAACTGCATGGATCCTGGGCACAGAAGGAGAACATTTTACAAGAATTAGATAAGCTAGCTCCCAGGTTGATCTTTCCAGGAGACAGTTTTTGTAGGCACTGACAGCAGAGGCAGGACAACTCACCTGTTGACGAAGGTCGGTCGTCCCAGCTCCATTGGGGTTGGGCTTGGGCTTGTCTGTGATAATCTCCCTCTGAGTGGACGGAGGACACAGAAGACGGACGCTCCCCTCCGGCGTAGGCCTGACCAAGGTTAGGGGACTTGGATTTTCGGCTGCTGGCTTTGCCGTGCTTCTGCTTACCTGCAGATTCAAACAGGAAAAATGTGGAAATCAGCTAAATGTTAAACATAAGATCCCTTCTGATCATGTGTCATTTTGACCATGTAAATTTTTCCTACCCATACTGGGTGACGGGTTGGCCTCCTGGCGGGCGTCACTGCCTTGGCCGGATGTGTTGTTCATGGCACACTGAGCCCCTAGTCCTCCCTGGTGATCCTCCTGTCTCTCCTCCAAGTTGCCCATCAAGGCTTTGCGGATGATGTCCTCCAGGCCCAGGTTACTGGCCGGGTCACTAAATGAGTGATTCCTTGGGTTGATGCTGCCTACAAACCACAACACAATAAAAAAAAATATATACAATGAGAAAAGCAAACATCAACTAGAGTGAAGTGTGACGTTTCTGAGGGACTTTAACTGCTACTTACTTGAGCTGGTAACAGCAGGCAAATTGAAAATCTCTGTGCCTGGTTGTGCATTTCCTGCAAGACAATTTTTTTGCTTTGAAAAAAAACTAAATGTCTGACATGAAAGGGGGTGTAACGTGATACAATGAGTCAAGTAGTACCCGTGTTATCGCATGCTTGATGAGCTTGAAAATTTAAAAGGAATCAGTTCATTACACACAGATGTCTTGCATGCACACATATCAATAGAGTTTGTGCCATCATCTGATGCATGCATGTTAGTTTGAAGGAGGAGGATGAGAGAAGACCCACTTACCAACATCAGAATCACCGAGACCAGAGTTGGAGTTCAACTTACGAAAGATCTCCTGCTTCTTTGATTTCACCATTGGTGAGGTGTTCTCCAGTTTGGTGAAGAAGGAAGGCAGATAGCTGACATTCCCTGGGGACCGTGAGTCATTCCTTTAACCAGACAACGGGTAAAAAGTCAGATAGCAGAGGGGTAACAGGGCACAAGAGCCTCTCAACCCCACTGGGATGTCAACAGACTGCTGCCGGTGGGTGGGTGGGGGGGCCTGCGTTCTGCCTGCTGGCATCCTAACTAGAAATTGATTTACAGTCTCATATATCAAATGTCAGGGCGCTAACAGCAAGCTAACTTTAGCATTGTGTAGATCAAGTTTAGAAGTTATTATAAGTTATTTAATATTCACAACATTATTACAGCTGACATGACATTCATATTTCAATTCATACAAGTTGCACACTCGTCTGCATTTATTGTTATGAACTACTTTTCGTAATTAACCTTTAAATTGGGTCAGTTACTATATTCCTACAATGTTAATATCACTATCAAAACTCATTCTGAATCAAATAAGCTATAGTGTTAAGAGATGTACTGGCTTGTTAGGCAGACAGCTTCAAACATCAACTATCAATATAAATACTCTATATATATATTTTAAAGAATCAAAGTAAAGTTAATTCAAACTAGATTTATTTTTAGTTTAGGAGGTATGATTTAATTTTTCCATAAAAGAAAACAATAACTAAACAGGTGAAAATGAAACACTATTATGGATATTTCTTTTTAACTACCATGTCATTTGCAAGTGCCTTCATCATTTCAAGTGTTAATTGTATAAAGAAAAGTATCTTATCTCTTAAACCCTGTACCTGATCTCAGAGTTGTCAGCCTCTCGTCTCTGGGGCGGAGGCCCGATCGCCTCCTGTTTGTCCATGCCTTGGTAGCTCTGTGGTGGAGAGATGGGTTCATAGTTCTCCATCTGCCTGCCGCCTCGCTCTGGAGATTTACCCGGCCTAGACAAGGAGCAGAGAGAGACAAATTGTTGACAGATGATGAGTAATAAATTAGATTTGCTCTCTGATTATTTCAGGGTCAACTGGATGGTCTATGTACCTGGCTCTAGGCTTGTCAGGGGCATTCTCTGGGGAAACTCTGCTGGAGGGTCTTTGGTGGTGGGATAGCTGGACCTGATTCTCAGGACTGTAGCGGCTGGGCATCTTGGCTCGCCCTGAAGAGGAAACATGTGGCACCGCGCTCTGGAATGTGGCTGAAGATGAGGAGGAGACAGGAGGAGGGTCCTGATTCCGGGCGAAGTCCTGGGTTATAATATGCTGCATGACAGGGAGGGACCATAAAAACAGGTTTGTTATGTATGATGGGTTGATGTTCATGGTAAATCTAGTATGTGCCGCATAACTTTGTATTTTGATTTCCCAGCATTTCTTACCGAAATGTGGTCTGCCAAGGTCATGACCCGGTGAGTCTTGGGGACCTGGGAGTAGCTCTCAACCTGGGAGGAAGGGGGCTGCTGGGAACTGGGCTGTGGTGGCTCCCCTGATGGCCGGTAACGACTCATGTCATAAGCCCGCATGCCAGCTGGTGAAGGTTGACAAGGCACTGAGGGTAGTTGTTTTGGAGACAGAGTCAGGGTGAGGTGTAGAGAGACAGGGAGGAGCTAATACCGTGTATGCCAACAACAAATGCTCCACATTCGTTTTCAGGAGACTGCAAAGTCTCGTGACGAGACTGGTGCAGAGGAATGTTGACTGAAAGTCTCACATGACAAGGTCAGTGGGGTAAGTCATTTCAGTTACAGTTATTTATTCCATTTGCCAATTGCCAAGCTGCTAAATTTAGCCTTCACGGCCAAATCTGTTATATGTCCTCTCTGACCTGAAGCACAAAATCTTTGATACAATCTTTGAATTAACTTATTCAGTTTAATACTTTCTCATAAATATCATATGCTCAAACGGAGTTGGTGGGTTCATACCTGCTGCCTGTTGTTGCCCTTCCTCTGGTTTGTCCTGTTGGGGTTGGATTGGGGAACTAGCAGGGCTTATCACCTCAATGGCTCCTCCACCCGTGTTGTCATATCGACTGGATGACACTGCAGGACAAGTACGGACTAAGAGTTACTATTAATGCTCAGCAAAGGACACAGTATTAAGCTTTGGTCATGTTTTTCTATAACAGTAAGATTAGATTTAAGGTTTAACTCATATGTGTGCTTGTCCACTCAGCTTTGCTGCAGGGACGTACGAGCTGTTTGAATTTATCAGCTATTTATTACTACATATTCAACATGCATCCGACACACTCACAGCTGCTAGAGGAGTCGGAACTCTGAGAACCTCGCTCTCGTGAATCTTTGTCTGAGGCTATCTGCCGTGTGATGATGACATCGATGAAGTTGGCGGCTGTGATAGTCGTCTTTCCACGAGTCCGAAGCTCCTCTTCGATGCGGGACTTTGAGGTTTGAGGGCCCTTGTCCTTAACACCAACTCCGGGGCCCTCAGAGTAAGCTGGATGGGGCTTACCCCCTGGCAGAGACATAGCGCCATATGGTGACTGCATAGACCGCCTCTCTGCCTCCTGCTGCTGCTGCTGCTGCTGCTGTTGTTGCTGTTGTTGCTGCTGCTGTTGCTGCTGCTGTTGTTGCTGCTGCTGTTGTTGTTGTTGTTGTTGTTGTTGTTGTTGTTGCTGCTGCTGCTGCTGCTGCTGTTGTTGCTGCAGCTGCTGCTGTTGCTGATGCTGCTGCTGCAGATGCTGCTGTTGCTGATGCTGTTGCTGATGCTGTTGCTGATGCTGTTGCTGATGCTGCTGCTGCAGCTGCTGTTGCAGCTGCTGCTGCTGTTCGGAGATGCTGGCCGCTCGCCGGGCTGCAGCCGACGAAGACATTTCGTCATCCCGTTCATGTTTGCTCTCCTTCACCTTGGCCACATCCATCTGCGGGGCAGAGGCAGCAGCGTCCACCAGAGCAGCCAGAGCATCAGTTGCAGTACTGTAGCGAGAGCTACTCTGTGCTGCTGCCGCCGCCGCTGCTGCTGAATGGGGCCTGAAGAGGAAATAAAGAGATGAAGTACAATATTTCCATAAACATGCAAAGAACTTGAGCACAAACCCTAAATCATGCATTAGCAGACATATAGAAAGAGTACAAATTAGCTCTTCTAAATGTAGTGTGCAAATAGGTTGAGACTTACATTAGAGCAGTGATGACACTCTTGCCCTGGAAGATGCTAGGCCGCTGCTGAACCACTACATCCTGCGTCCTGAGCGAGGGAGAAGGGGAGTGCAGATAACCTCGACTTCCTGGCCGTCCTGGCTGTTCTTGTCCACCTGATACACACACACAAAATCATGAAACATTTGAACTGTGTTTTTTCCATAATAAAGTCCCCAAGAGCAGTTACTGTTAAACAATCATGACGGTTAAGTTGTGAACAGAGATTTCCACAACTTTTAAACATCAACAGAACAACTCACCTCCGCGGATGTATTCATTGGCTCTCTCCCGCTCTCGTTCTCGCATCTCCCGCTCCCGTTCTCGTTCCCTCTCCCGGTGCTCTCTTTCCCTTTCCTTTTCTCTCTCTTTCTCCTGCTGCTCACGGTCACGATGCTCGCGGTCTCGATGCTCACGGTCTCGATGCTCCCGGTCTCGATGCTCCCGTTCTCTCTCTGCACTGGCAGCAGCGGCAGCAGCAAGGTGGGCTTGGTGGCCTGGGGACAGCAATGACATAATACACACACAGATTTAAACATATATTAACTCAAAGGGACTCTGCAGCATGGATCAGGCTTCTTTTAGAAATCTGAACCAAAAGCCCTTGCGAACAAGTTCTGAATCTATCATTTCACAATCATGGCAATTTCTTGTGTTCCTGAAATGATCTATTGAGGAGCAAAAAATGTTTCGTAAAAAAACAAAATCACTTGATTGCTGTGCAGTTTTGTGAGAAATGCCTCCCAGTTAGATTGCATGAAGACTCGACCTGATCCGTCACTGGACAAGCAGATCTGACCTTTGACACCTCAGGCCAGTGCAGGGCTGCATTCATGCAGAGGTGTGAGGGAACACGGAGATCATGGCAGGGTAGATAAGGGAACACATGTGGGGATGGGAAAGGGAGGGGTCCTCACCTGGCGATATGGAGTTCGGGTTGAAAGCCCTAGGAGGGAAAGGGTTCTGAGCTCCAGGGAGGTAGGCCATGCGTTCCAAAGTGGGAGTACCTGTTCCCCCAGGGTGAGGCAACAGGATAGTTGGAGGCATCTGGGCTAGATCAATAATCCCTTTTACAGACAGAAGCAAAGGGCCAACGGTGAACAACAAGAACCGATCCATCAATTACTGAATGTATGAACACCGTATACATTTAGCTGTAACCCATCACCTCCTTCTGATCAGTAAGCAACAGGGCTGCAATGGGAGTGGAATAGTGGTCAACTTGGAAGAGGCAACCAATCAGCAAATGGAGATTTGGATGACCGTACCCAATTGATAAATTAAGTATTGCAGCCCCAATACTAAGAGCAAATCAGCTAAATTTGACCAGGTCATTTGCTTCTGGGCGTCTGAAAAAGGTAGCCACTACTTCACGAGCACGCAGCATCCTAAAGCTCCTCCCCCCCACGGCCCCTCCCCTGCCTGTTGTGGCAGGTGAGAGAGGGTCAGCTGGTGCAGGTCCGTACCTCGCGCTCCGGCTGGGTAAGGGATAGTGACAGGCTGTTCCCGTGGTGACAACCCTCGGGCCATGTCAGGTCGGATGACTTGCATCTGCTGGGAGGTGATATAATCGTTGAGGATCGTCTGCCGCGTGTTCTCCATGGTATACAGCTGGTAGGTGTTGTGGTAGCCTGTTGGAGACGGCTGCCTGGGGAACATGAACGCTGTAGCAGACGGCAGGAGAAAAAAAAAAACAACAAAACATATGAGCAGAAGGCTCACAGATAGTGATCACCACTGCTGACGTCAATAGCTGAAAAGGATCCTGGCCATGTAGTGCCTATGAATTAGAGTGTCTGAGCTGCCTTCCTCAGTTTACCCAGAAGTCTGTTATTGCTCTGTTTGAAGTTATGGTAGAGAAGATGTAAACACTGTACCAGGATCCAGCCCTCTGTGGAGAGTCATGGCCATGGCGGGGTCAAGGTGTGGAGGCAGGTGGGGTCTGTACACTTCCCCAGGACCGACGGGCCGGTGGTGGGGGTCGAAAGGGCTGTGAGAGGCCACAGGGTGAGGGTCACCGCCCGACACCGGGGACTTGGCTGGGACATTGTCCCTCTGAGTCGGGGTCATGGCACTCTTTCTTTCATGTGCAGCAGATTTCCCAGAGCTCATAACACCTTTGAAGGAGAGAGGAACAGACAAGGCTCATCAAATAATTTAAGGCTTGGTTAAACAACACCTTTATATCATCTCATGACAGTATATCTGTCATAGAAAACAAAATCAGTAATAAATGTTCGCCCACTGCCCTCAGCACTGGGTGCACCTTACACATTTTTCTGAAAATGCTTATTCTATCAAGTAAGATGACCTGGTTTAGCAAGATAAATGTCTCAATACCTTTTGTCTAGCTCTATAATTGTTGCTTTTAGAGCCCTGGACAAGTAATGAATGGCTGGGAACCTGAAGTTCCATAGTGTGTAAATAAAATGGTTACTTAATATACCCTCTGGTCCACGTCCCAACATGGGTGATCCTCTGGACACGGGATTGGTGCTGTAGTTGACAGGGGTCCTGCGAGCGTTGGGGTCCTCATACATGCTTGGGCTAAGTTGGGATTTGCCAGCCTCTTGGTGTGTGGAGCGCAGGACGGAGGTGGTGGAGTTGACGACGGAAGTGTGGCGTACCGCCTTGCTCTCCTCGTATTTGGCTCGTTCCATGGCCTCGAGCTGGGGCATGCTGTGGGGAAGCTTAGAGGGACTGGTGATTAGGGACTTGACGTTGTGCTTGATAGTAGACTGGTTGAGAGGGTGAATCTGGTGAATGAAAGAAACAACAGGTCGGTCATCAATTCATCACCAATATCATAGGTTACATCCGACTTTTATATTTATTGATTTAGAATATTCATACATCAAAAGGTTTCTGGCAAAATAAAGCCCCAATATCAGAGCCATTCATTTGGTTATTTGTTCACGGAGCAGATTTAAACATTGGCAGTAGTAAATGCTGGTCTGCCGTTCAAAAGTCAATTGTCTTACCTGAGACATGGAGCCCTCCATAACCCTCCTGTCTGACAGGTCAGGGGTCTTGCAGATCTCCTGGCCAGACTGATCTTGTCTGGGGATTTCGTGAATGGAGCGCCCCATCTCTTTGATAGTATTGACTCCCTCATAGGGCTTGCCCTTGCCAATGCCCCCTTCGAAGGAGCGGATCGGTGGGCTCTCTCGCTTTATCTGTTTTCCATATTTCATGGCATCTTCATAAGTCTCTGCGGCGGTTCTAGGTGTTCCTGGAAAGATTTGAAAAAGCATTACAGCCTTTTATCATAATTTAATGTAATTGTAACAGTGAGTGATTTATGGACTGTGGCTAGCTTTACAATGAGCTACCTTGCATGATAGATCCTGTGATCAATGGTCTTTCCTTAGGATCTCCATGTGGACCTTCTCTGGGCAAGGCCCTGCTGATCAACCCTGAGGAACAAACAAGCACAATCACTCTCCTGATACAGAACAAACCTACCAGGACACATTGTGTCTACTCATTCACACACGAGCAGTACCCTCAAATGGAGCTCCCTCCCTGCCAGGGTGACCCCTGCCCATTGGACCCTCCATCATGTCGTAAGTGCGCTTCAGCTCATGGCCTGTTCTGGGGCTGCGGGTGTTTTCCCTGGGGTTCTTGATAGCTTTTGGACACAAAAATACATGTTTTTTTGCATGATAAATCATACCAGCTATAATAATTTGCTGTATCAATAATCAAGGCACTTACCATCATACGATAGTATGTGACCACTCTTGCCTTCATAGATGACATGACCTTTAGACATCTGTTCTCCCCTTGCCTTGTCTGAGCTGCTCAGGTCCTCTGTGGCCAACTTTGTGATCGTGCCCTTCAAGAGGTCAGCAGCAATGCTGGACTGGGGCAGGGCCGGTGTGCCCTATTTTGTAGAGAAGAGCAAAGATATAATGCCACATAAAAAGCAGAATTACATACCCTTTAATATTGTACCACTGAAAACTGTCACTTATGTCCTTCATCTATTTATTACCTGAGTGATTGAACCTCTCATTGTCAGACCCTCACCCATCTTTGCTGGGTTGCCTCTGCCATCTTGTATGGATGGAACTACACCTCCTGGAGAGTTAACAGAGGGAAAAGGAGAGTTTAAGTCATAATCTCACAGATTTTTCATCTGTCGCAGAATGAGGTAATACAGAAGTGAGAGAGCATATGGCCCACTTTAGAAAGCTGTTGCGTTTTGCAGTATTACAAACTGGGAGTCTCTGGTGACATCCATGGGAAAGTGACGCACTTCTCTACACACTGTAGAGAACACAACAGACTGTTGCGACTGAGCGGTGTACAGTTTTTTACAGTCTCTTCTAGCGTTATAAGTAATTGTTTACTATTGCTGCACAAACAACAAAAAGAGCGATGACGAAAGGCGATGAAACTTCAAAAATATCTATTCAAATTCAAAATGAATCAATGAATTTTCTTAACTTTACTTTGTAGTCATCACAGCAACTGCCAAACAGCATGCAAGATATTTTAAGTGAGCCATTAGTGATCCATCTATTTTTATTAATATGTTTAAGCTTGAAAAAAGCCATTATACAATAAAAGCTTGCTTTATCAAAATGTTATGATGCAGAGAGATAAAAACCTTACAGCCTTCAAAATAAAGTAATCCCATAGAGGTGTCATTAAACTAGGCCGGTTTGGAACTTAATATCTAAAGCTACTGCAGGTCTACTCTTAGTAATGTGAAAGTGTGTCTCCTACCAGGCTTGTTAGGATCCTGCTGCCGAGGCAGACCCAGAGAGATGGAGCCCACTGTGCTCTTAGCCCCCTCTGGCCCATAGACAGCGTGGGACGGCAGGTATGTGCCAGGAGTTCCCTGGAAAAGCAGGAACAAAGATCACATTTCAAGGTCAGGTCTATGTGTTCATGAAAACAAAAGGAGTGTCAGGTGAAGTTGATATTCTTTCATATGTTACAGTTAGTCATTTACAAACTGAGGTAAATTATATGATAACGGCTAATAAACAAAGAGTCTTAATTTCCTACATTTTACTATGGCCTAGTAACTTGGGATACATCTGTGCTGACTGTTACCTAGAGGTCAACCAGTAAGCACTATGTTGCACAAGACACGGGAAGCCATTCCATTTCTGTAGAGCTGAGGTACCAAAAAACTTATGCAACAATGATCACCATGTTGTACACTGAAATATACAGGACAGAGCATACATTTTCCCTGTACCTTGACTTCAAACAAATGTAATTTTGTTTCATAAAGAATGATTATTCTTCCTGGCAAGTTCAAAATGAATGAGAAATGTATTACTTCTAATTTTACTTTTTAAAGTTTATATTCCCATTTTCTTTGAAAGACTTGCATATGTATAGTATTGTTTATATTCATTGTAACATGCTAGCAGTCTTCGTCTTCCCTGTTGTATATCTTTTATATCAGTGCAATATTATGAAACCATTTGAAGGAACGTGTATTGCATCCCTTTTGTGTGTGTGTGTGTGTGTGTGTGTGTGTGTGTGTGTGTGTGTGTGTGTGTGTGTGTGTGTGTGTGTGTGTGTGTGTGTGTGTGTGTGTGTGAGGAAAAACAAAATGGGCACCCACTCATAACAACAAAAACAGCTCCATAGCGCTACTAGAGGTAGAATCAACTCCACAATGAACCTTAATGTTTTGTCCTCGCTATGGTGCGACTGTCAGTGGTGTGGGAAACTAAGAGCTGGTTTGCTGGGTCCAACAGTACACCACATCCCCTTGGTGTCTTACCTGGGAGATGGAGCCTCCATGGATGAAGGAGGGCTTGTCTGTGGGCTTGGTTGTTGGAATGAGTGGAGGAGGAGAGGGAATGTTGGGAGGTCGACTGGGTCTGCTGAACGTCACGCGGACTCCATCTTGCATAGTCTGGACCAGCTGGTTGGCAGCAGGGTGGAGGACTGTTGGGAATATGAAAAAATAATCTGAGATGAGATTAGATACCTACCTAAACAGCAAAGTATTAACAACTTTTTGCATACAAAAACAACTAATATCAGCTCACACAGTGACGGACTGCCAGACACCACAACTTAAACTAACCCAACACGAAGCTCAATTTCACATCAAAGACTCCATGATAAAATATTCAGCTTAATTCTGAGCGACTCCAGTGAGTGACAAAGTTAGCCCTGAGGACTGTCTGTCCTAACCTTGGCCCATGCCTGCTGTCTGTTTACTGTCTCCTGTGAAAGCTGAGTAGACAAAATGGATCATAGCACACAAACACAAGACCAAGAGTAACCTCCATGCAGGGAGTCTGCCTCATGCTGTGCACACTACAAAATCAAAAATGCAAATGGCTGTGTGAGAGTTCCTCCAGCGGGAATGGACGTCATCATCCTGCCGGCTCATATGGGGACAGACAAGAAAACAAGCAGCTCTATGACGAATTTATAAATCCTTGTTGAAGGGAGACTGTGTGTCAAACATTAACATTCATGCTCCAGTTCACCATCAGGGACAACATACTTTGTCAGGGCATGGGAAATATGTTTGCCCCAATTGGCAAAAACAAGAAAACAAGAAAAGCTATTGCATTCAAACTTTAGTAAAAGTCCAAATATCATTTCAACATCATCAACAGCTGAGGAACTTTCCTATTAAGTAAAAGGGTTAGGAAAATCTCAGTTTAACTATAAATTTTCATCATATTCACTACAAATTGGGCTCATGACATACTACATGATAAAGGGAAAGTGAGGAGATCAGGATTTATGGGGAATAAATGACTGTAGGTGATTGTCTGAGTCGACACAGACAAAAATGGTACTTTCTGCTATACTGGGTTTGAAAAGTGCATTTATTTTATGGTAAATGCTAAGTTATTCTCTGCATCAACAACAAAAAAAGAAACTGGTCATGATGGCAACTAATGCCAAGCAGTGATTCACACACCACCTCAGCCTCTTTTTGAGTCAGAATGTTGGATAAAAGCCAACATTGGGAGTGAAAGAAGTGTGCTAATGTTTTCTCTGTGCACTAGTGAACAGACCAGAGATATCTGACTCATGCATTGACGTAATCGCTGCTGTTATAAAATCACCAACCTCATCTCTAGTATGTGATTATACCCGAAAGAGCTGGCTCATGCTTGTTTGACTGCTACTGTACTGTACACGTGTACAAGTGCACAGTGCATTGCCTGGCACTGGGAGACATGCTCTGCGTGTCCTCAAATATATATACATATATTTTTTAAATGCTGTTAATCAACAAACAAAGAGGGATTAGTCAGAAAATTGCACACAGTCATACTAAAATGACTCGAATAGCATTTATTATTCCTTGACAGAACTGTGGCACAGGTTTCAAAATGTATTTCTCATCCCAGCTTAACAATGTCTTAAAACATTCAGTACATGACTGCAATGTGGGTACATATACCTTTGGAAAAGAGGAAACTTCTCTTATGCACAAGTGCTTTAAAACACAGCCAAACCCCAATTTATGACAGGATTAAAAGCTCCACAACACTCATCCTCTGCTACAACTTTAAAGTATAATATATGGAATTTTCTAAAAAAACAAAATAAAGACTGCCAAAAGTTATTTTGCGGTGTTCCGGACATTTCTGGGCAGGGTGTGCAGCCCGCTCAGTATCACTGATACTAAGCTGCCGTGAAACAATCAGAAAATAACATTTTATTCCTCTGATTCACTGCTTTGTTCTCACCAACGCCTCTTCCTCATCTCATTCTCTCTATAGCTTTCTAAACCATTGCTGCTCTCTCGCCCTCCATCCCTCACTCGCTCGCCGGTTGAGCCAAGGTACCTCTGTATATACATATAAAAACAGGCTGTGCTGTAAAATATAGATATCAATACATGTCAAACTGATATATAAGAGGGATTCAAACATAAAGTATACTGCAACCCAAACTACAGAACATCCTATTACCGAAAAAGTCTAAAAATTGCCTCCATTGTCAAACACAATAGACTCAATGGAAGTGGGAAAGCCTAGTTTGTATCAGCAAGGGAAGTGAGGAGGAAAAGAGGGAGGGAAGGAGGAGGTGAACTTGTGTGCTTTTACCTGGTGGCACACTGTAGCGGGAGGCATTGGGGGCGTTGGGGTCAAGCTGGGGTGAGGCCCTGCTCAGCTCCCTGGGGGAGAGTCTGTAGGGAGAGCCTGGCCGACCAGAGTGGACCTCCTGGTCCAGAGCCAGCTTCATGTCATAAGGCATGTAGGGTAAGGGCTTACCTGCAGTACACAGGCATAAGGACAAAGGGAAGACAACCACTATTAAAACAGGAACTCAATGCAGGTGAGCATTGAGCTGACCTAGGATGGACGGCCCTAATATACACCGGCAACACCCGCTGAAACCTTTGTAATAAATAGCTTTGTGTTAAAGCTCAGCAGTTTACTGACAGCTGCTCTTCTCTTCACAGCACTCTGACTACAAGGTGCTAAAAGCTTTGCAAAAATCATGCCATAATTTAGTCTGCCAAGTGACTTTACCACTCTCCCTTCTGAAGCTAAGTGGCTGAACTATGCCTGACTGCCCAGAGGCAGCAAGTGTCTTATTCTAACACGCTCAAAACATTCAACTTCTAAAAAGCACCAACGTCCCTCTTTTCATCCAAAGGCATTTTGAGAGGGGCATCAGCGTGGATTTCACCACTCTGAGTTTGCATCAAATGTAAAACAGGGTCACCTAACGTTTTTGTCTTGGCTCCAGCTGAACCACATTCAACAGTCCAGATCACCCTTAAACTTCTGCTTTCTTCTGTGAAACTGAACAAAAATGAATGGGGCCTATGAAATGCATTAGCTAAAAATAGACCACTGCTAGCAGCATCTGGGGACAAGGCTGACGGAGCGATGAACAGGAAGAGGGAGCGACGAGGACAGAATGAGGATAGTTTTTGTTCTCTTACCATCTCTGTCTATTACGGTGGGGCTGCGGGTGCTGAAGGGCGGCCTGCGTTCCAGGTCTCCCTGATCCTGCCTCTGCTTCTCCTCTTGGTGCGCTGACTCGTGCACTGCTTTGATCTGGTGCTGCAGCATGGCAAAGCCACTGATGGGCACACCGCCTGGGCCAAAAGGACCGGGCACCTGGGTAAATGAAGAAGGGAAAAGGTGTTGTTGTTCCATTGTACAAAGAGCACTAATGCATGGCCTGCCTTTGTGCCGGTCTACATGGATGAACCTGAAGCTGTGACTAACCATAGGTGGGATGTTAGCAGCACGCTGCTGCATCTGCTGGATGTTGAGTTGGGTTTGCTTGGGGGAGGACACCAGCACAGAGCCTGGAGGGTTGAGCAATGTAGGCTTGTCCATGGAGAATATTCTGCAGAGGCACAAAGCATAATATATATGTCACACTCAAATCCATAAGAGTGTCCTGTTCTTGTCACCCGCAATTTTGTACGCTGAACATAAATTACATGAAAACCCACCTCTGCCTTTCAGGCTCTGCTTCGACATCCTCGTCAGCACTGCAGGTGGCGCTGGAGTCATTATCTGAGTGGAGTTCCCTGTGCCTCTCGCTGTGATCTCCCTTTTCTCCTCTCTCCCTGATGTCAGGCTCCATTTTGACCTGAACCTCCCCGGTATTCATGTCCATGTCCTGAGGTTCAGTTTTGGGATGCACCGAGCCTGCATAGGAAGCCATCCTGGCTTTTTCCTCCTGAGATCCATTCTCACTCTCCGGGCTTTTCTCTTCCTTGACACAGAGTCCTCCGTATAAGGGCTCCAGGGCCTTTCCATTACTGGCCTGACCTTTGTCCTGATCAGAGCAATGAGCATCTACGGCAGCACTGTCTGCCCTCTTGGAGTCGCCAGACTGAGAGGGGGAGGGAGCACTCTCTGTATCAGAGCTGTTGTCACCACCTGAGGATGCATGAGACGATGAATTAGTACACGTCAAACAATGCATGAAACTTAAGACTTTGAAGCCAATTTGAATGTACTTTCTTTCTTTATTTTTTTAAAAGGATAACCTAAATACATTCATTATGAAAAATGAAAAAAAATTGTAGGTAGGTAAAGACCCAAATCTACCGACTGGGATGATTTATCACGTAGAAAAAGCCTTACTTAGAAGACCATTTGTATCAGGATTGTAAAACAAATGACCAAGAGACCACAAAAAACTACAAAAGTAGCCCACATCATACAGGCTCCATGTATAAATCCAAAAAAGTATCACTTCATACATTTCTTTCTTACAATCTAGAAGGTATCCATGGTCACGTTTTGCTTTGGCACACATGTAATTGCCAGTTCGTGTTGTATCTTTTTTATTTTTTGTTTATTTAATGATCTTGCTTCACACCATTTAAGATTGCCTATGCTTAAACCAAGGCCTTCAAGATACGACAAAATAGACTTTCAAAATACACCTAATAATCTAATGATAACAAATCTAATAATCAGAAAATTTTAAATTCGAGTTAAAGTATCTTAAATGCCAACTGCGTAGGCATAAGACAGAAGCAAGACCGTGAACAAACTGCAATTTTTAAGAGATGAAAACAAGAATTCATATCTGAAAATCATACATCCTTAAGATAGAAACTGTGTATTTTTAAAAAATCTGCCTGCCTCTGTTGGTTTGCATATTGTCTACTGCTGCAGTTGTTACCATGGTGATGGCAGTCCAGATGGTATGTCTATCCGAAAACAATTTGCAGATTCATTTTATGTATTAAACCAAAATCTGAGAAAAGGACATACATAACAATGTTGGTAAGAACACTTTAACAGAGCTATACGAATGCCTCCCTGTATATAATGTGAGACCAACAGGCTGCTGATCACTGAGACCGCTAGAGCGCAGTTTGGGTTTCCATGGAACAAAGACAAAGTCAAATAAACATGACAGAAAACCTTGTGACCTCCCGCTGTCGCCACTGCTATCATGTGAACTGGAGGCTGTTTAAATTACATATAAGTCAGCTGAGCCTTAAAACAAAAAGGACTGTATTACTTTGCTGACATTTTTTGTTTTAGTTAAACAGCACTATTAGTAGTTGCACGCTATCTTTTTTATAGAGGGCTGCCTTAATCAAGTAATGCCAGCAAATATAAAGACCTCTGGAGAGCAAGGAGGCGGGTAGACAGGCAGGCTTGTTCGATCAAACAAGTGAACCGGTACTTTGTGTTCAAAGAGGAGCCTTTGTTGAGTCTTCAAAGCCAAGAATTGTTATGCAACAGGCGCCCATGTACTCAGAATTGGTTCATATCTTTTATCTCCACTTCTCCCCCTCTTGCCTCTCTTCATTTGATCCTTTTTTTCTCCCTCTCTCATTAAAACTACAGTCAGTAGAGAGCAAGCCCAGTGCCATCGACTCAAATGGAATCCTTACATGACAATTCGCAGGGCATTTTGGATCAGGCTTCCCGGCTTTGCTCTGTACTTATTGCTACGCTCTCTCTCCACACCACCTTTACTTTACTCTTTATCCTTCACCCAGGTTGCCCTAAGACAAATGGCAAGAAAAGTCCAAAACAAATGTGTTTGGGCATGTGTGTGTCGGCGTGTTTAATGATGAACACGTGCTTCCTATCAACTATCTCCCTGACCTTCACTGTCATCTGCGTTGTCATCATCGTCGTCATCATCAGGTGACGCCGTGGCTAGACCGTCACCTTGAGACCTATCAGCACGAGCCCGCCGTGTGTCCTGGGAAACAGAGAGAGTAGCATTTTTGCATTCATGAGTTACTGTTACAACAGTTCAATGACCAACCATAACAGGAAGTGGACATCAAATAGCTTACCTGCTTATGCTGCTGGAGCAGGTTGTCCAGGTTGTGACGTCTCTTGTAATTGAAATAGAAATTCTTGCACTGTGCCTCGCTTTTGGTGCCCACCATTTTGGCAATGGCTGTCCAGTTTCGCCCGTGCTCAACTAGCCCTGGTGCAAGACAAAGACAGAAAATTCAGCATGAAAGATTTGCAGCCTTTAGAAGCTTGAAATAATAGAAATGAACGAGAAGAGATCCCTTGTCGTGTGTCATAAGATAATGTTCCATTAGACTAATTACAGTAATTGTATGCACTGTGTTTAAATTGGATTGAACTGAAATGATCTAAAGGAACAGCATAGTGGAGAAGCCAAGCCATCAAAGCCTGATTTGACATAGACATACATTTCCAATTAAAATAGAGCATAGTATTTGTGCGATTACTATGATTCAAGAAGATGATCTCAATGTAAGAGTCAACAGTCAAAGTCTGAACAGTCTCTCTTTAGAGTTGAAAGTTGCTGCAGTTGCTATATTGAGAGCAAACCTTTGGTATTTCTGCAAAATGACCCTCTACTCTGTTGCTATGGTTTGCTGTTGGTCTTGCCCATCCAGATTAACACGGAGTTTCGCACACAATCAGCTCTGACTGTCTTAACTTTGAAATGACTCTGCCAAGCTCCAGTGAACTGGAAGACTGCCATTTACCTTTAACATAAGGGCTTCTCATCACTAAATCCTTTGACCCCTGTGACCTCCCCTCCCTCCCGGCCCTACTGAGACGAGTGATACTGGCAGCTTGACAAATCACCACAGAGCTAAAACACAAATCCCCATTACTGCTCCAGTTAAATGAGGGAATGGGGGCATTGGGACTTTCAGAGTGACTCATCTTCTTCAGAGTTACTTGCATACAAAGGTGTTGTGTGCTTTGTGAGATACAGGCAACCACTATACAGCACATACTAAAGCGTCCTAGCATAATGATGTCCATGTAGCCTCCTTTGTTTTGACCACTACTGCAACTTCATCTAGCAGCCGTAAAAATATGCATGAAACGCTCTTGCACATAACGATCACTACCAGCAGAATCCTCAAAAGAATCTCCACTGTTAAAAAGTGCATCTAAATGTTTCATAGCATAGCTGAGCACTGCAACCAACACATTCAACAATACAAATGCCTCACAAGTTGTTCCACCCTTCATTTAAATTCCTTAAGATAAATTTAGACTTGGTTGTTCAAGCATCTTAACAATTACATTTATACGTTTTTTCATTCCTGGATCAGCATAAAACTTACCATAAATAAATAAAATATATTTCCATAGCAACAATCTACCCGTTAATGTTGCGTCCTTGACAAAAAGTCCCTGAGAGAGCTAAAAAAAAAAATGTATCTTAATATTTAATTTTTGGTTTAATAGATACTTGGCGTGACAAATATAATCCATCCAAATCTATTAAAGAGTTACTTCCAAGGCCGACTTGTGAAGCTCATAACATTCATTTCCAGTTGTTAGAGAGGAGTTACATCATTTCTTAAATGTAACTGTTGTAATATATGTGTTCTATTTTGTCCAAATAATGTGCTTGCAGCAAGCACCTACGTCTGAAGCCCTAATATCTCCAACTTCACAGAATACCAGTATTTGACCATAAAATCGGAACTCAATATGACAAGACCATCTTTGATCACACAAGGAAAGGGAAGATAGTCGTTTATCTATTAGATTAGTGACTAGCTTGAAGTAAATTTGTTAATGGTGTAGCAAGGCTGGCAAAGTCAATGAAAAACTGTAGTTAGCTAACAGTTCAATTGGATTGCAGGTGAGAAATTACACTCAATAAAACAAAACAAAAATTCTTCTATATCTTGATAGAGCAGAGTTTCTCTTCCCTCCATGAAAACGTCTGGTTTGAGTGCTAGGCCCGAGATGTGTGAGCCTGGTATTAACACTGAGGCTTATGCAGATCAACAGGTTAGAAAGTCTTAGAGGGGAACTGTGTGCAATGTGCTTGCACGACCAGCCATTTGTGGCGGCAAGGGATAAAAGTGATTTCTAGGCGTGCTTTGTCATCTGACCAGAGGAGATTGTGCAGGTCTCTTTAAGGTACACTAATCCACAGACATATCTAGCATAAAGTTCTGAATGCCTGCAGAGATCACAGCAGCAATGATTTTTTGTTAAGAGGGAAGCAAATCTCCAATCCCTTTATTTACTCCCCCAGTCTATGGGTCTTGGCACTCAGGGAACCCTACCTAAGAGCATATGCCAACAAAGCCAAGCAAAAAGGGGGAGAGGGGGCATACTTGAATGGCATATAACCTGACTAATGACTGCAGCGGTGCAGTCTGAGACCAGGCACGGTGTGCAACAAACATTTTGAAGAATTTATAATGACCAAAGTAACTTTTAGGATTTGACAAAGTTTTAAAATGTAAATAATTGATAGTGATCTTTGCAGGAAGCCGCAACTGTCACGCTCTATTGCTTGCTGGATAACCTTAATAGATCACTTCTGAGAAGCCAGCGTAAAAGTACAGTGAAAAGAAGAAAAAAAAAAATCCCCAAAGCCCTTCACGGGTCTTTGACAGCTTCCAGTAAAGCACCAGCACGAATTTCTATTTGTTCATTCCTGTGTGCATGTAAGAAACAGGCAGGGCGAGGCAACATCAGATAATCAGAGAAGGAAAAGAGAAAGACAGGAGAGGGGGTGGGGGTGGGGGTGGGTGGGGGCAAAGGAAAGATCATAAAAGCCTGAGGAGCCATAGCAACGCAGAGAAAGAGAGGAAGGACAGAGAGATAAAGCGAAAAAAGACTCATTGAAACACTACCTTTCTTGGCCACCTCCATCTCCTCCTCGGTCCAGCGAGAAGTTTCTCCGGTTTCACCAGCACCAGCTAAATCACAAAGAAAAAAGACACAGCCCCATCAGCACTCACAGAAAGAAAGAGAGAGAGACACGGACAGAGAGAGAGTGACAGTCCTCCGTTTCGGCCGTCTCCTTCTCATGGCCACTAATCTAATAATCTGTTTACATTCAGGGGCTGCAGAGATCTGCTCCCTCTCTTGCACTCACGCTCTAGCTCGCTCTCCCACTCTCATTCTTCCCTCCTTAATTCTCTCTCTCCCCTTCCCCACAGCCCAGAGCAAGCCCTCCTCCTCTCTAATCTACAAGGGGGAGGGCCTTGGTCAGCTGATGTAGCACCAGACATTGAAGGAGTTGAGAACCCTGCCTCCCTCTCTGTGAAATGGCCTTGGATGGAGACAAATAGACAGACAGAACAGTCAGCACAAAACCCTCCCACCACTTCTACTATGACACTGCGCATTGCACACACGCACACATGCACACAGTTCAACACCCCCCCAAACCCCCGGCACAAAATTCACAGAAGTGCACTGTTGGTGCGGAGGGGGCCGAGTGAACTCTAGCCTACTCTGCTCCATAGCACCCACTGATACTGTGTAAACATTTGGACTAATATAGCAGCAGATGTACCCTTGACATCAACAGGACCCTCCCCCCCAACCTTAAAGATGAGGAGATCAATTCTCACTGTTCAGACGGCTCCCACCAAAGGTCCCCCCGGCCACACAGTCTGTTACACTTAGTTAAACAAATGTCTGCTGCACTTCCTTTTCCCGTGGCAAAAAGTCACATGTTCTTCCCGTGACAGTTTAGGCCCCTCGAGGGTGGTCATTAATCTCGGAGCTATGAAAACAGACAGTGTAGCATCTTGCGCACGCACACTTTAGTAAGATCAAACCCCCACTGAACCAGCAGCTTCCTGAACTTGCCTGGCATCATTTCAACTGGGATAGACTGACAGATAGCTACCCTTTAGCACCTAGCCCGCTTACTTCCAAGAAACACCATAGCTGCCGGGGGTTACGACAGAGCAAGCAAACAGGCACACAAAATCCACAATGTAGTCACCAAACGAGATTGCGTTTGACCCAGTCCTATGTAAACCACGATACGCCCAGAACAGGGCCAGAAAAGGTCAGCGGGTTAAGAGCATGGAAGGGCACGCTGCAGACGATTAGTTAATCACATTATAAGGACAGACCTTGCATAACTCAGACTGTTGGGAGAGGTAGAGCTCAACAGGCAGCAGAGGGAGCAGGTGGCAGAGAATCAAAGCACACTTACAAAACAGTGAATTAATGGTACAGATTAACGCCACAACAATCTTAACACAAAGGGACTTAGACACCTGAAAACCTGAGCTCGCATTGTCTCTGTGACAGACTTCAGAAGGGTGAAAGAGTACAAGTGCGTGCCTGAGTACCATGACAACAGCTCAACCAGAGCAGCACATTGCCATGGTGATAGACAGATGATGTACTGCTTCCTGAGTGGAGTGCAGTTCAAGACAGAATCTGTCTGACACTTGGCGATGAGTGCCTGAAACCAACTGTCCACTTTTAGGCTATAAAAGGCTTATGAATCCACACATTTTAAGAGAAAGAAAAGTCAGCAGACCAACACTTTGAAATGTCTCTAAACCTTCTTTGGCTTGTTACTATTCAATTCTCCTAACTCTAAAAATTAAAAAGGAAACAGTATGACCGCTGTCCCTTACACCAGGTGAGCCAGTGAAAGCTCCTGATTATTCACGAGAGAAAAACAAAAGTATTTATTAGCCTGCTTTGACATTTAAGAAATATGAGATGCCAGAGAAAGGACACTGTGTCTACTTAAAACTAATTGTTAATGTTGATTACATGAATTGCTGCATGCGTTTTTTTTTACTGGATAATGGCCCATGTTAAAACTCCACCAAGTCCTTCAATTCTAATTAAAATACAACACTGAATGTTTAAATATTATGTGTATAGAATTATTTGTTTAGGCATTGCGCTTATAATACAACAGCGCAAACATGTAAATATATAAATCTTTGCAGCGGAGGGCAATGTGGCTTTTTTGCGTCTTATTGCAAATCTGAATGTGGCAAAGTATATATGTTGCCTTTCCGCCAAGATCCCAGTAAGAAGAAAAGCAGAGAGAGAGAGGAACAGGAAAATGATTTTCAGCTACAGGCCCTAACCGACGTGGGGCAGAGGCATTCCTCAAAACTACATCAGTCAAGGAATTTAAACCATATTTGGGACTATGTGAGGCTATTAGCGCTGAACTTGAATGTGACTGATTTTGCAATGAGGCTCATTTGCAAAGAAATGTGTAATGTTCAGTGCCTAGCCAAAAAATATAAGGCAAGCATTATTTTTATATTCATATAGTTATTTTCCCTGAACTCCCTTTCCCTCGATTCTATGTCAGTAAGCGTGATGCTGTGTTGATTGCAAACATTTTCAACAACCTCCAGAGAGCATCCCCAAGAGGATTTACCTTTATTAGCATCCATGGAAGCCACTGGAGTCTGGGGTTTTGTAGGCTCCTTCATGGACTTTTGCATTTGATCAGTCTTAGGGAGCTGCGGAGGATCTGGCAAGGCAGACTCAGCGGCAGTGGGAGGAGCCTCCTCGGCCTGCACAGATGCAGCCTCATTGGCCATGGAGCGTGTGGTGATCCTTCCCTTACGGCGGCCCTGGCTGTTGGCAGTCTTCCTGCCACGCGGCGTGTTTTGCTCCTTTCCGTCCTCGTCCTCCCCACCGTCACACTTGTCTTTGTCCTTGCCAATGTCCCTGTGGTTTTGGACGGGGAAAAAAAACACAGCTTTAGAGACTGTTGGTACAGCAAATATCTATTCCCCTTTTGACTCAGCAATAACAGGCCTTTTGGTAATCTGTTCTTTACCTTCATGACCGAATACACAAGAAAGGCATATTAGAATTTGTCCATACACAAGCCAGACAGACTTATAAACAAGTTAGAAAGTTGTCTTGTCTGTTGGCCACGAGCCAAAACAGACACTGCTGTCCCATTCCAAGTCATAAACATGCATCTTCACTCCACCAAGGGCCTGGGGATGTCAAGTCTTACCATCACGTCCAATTCATTTTTCTCAGTTTACCACAGTTATAATTGGAAACTCAGTGACTCCTATTGAATGGTATGATATGATAAAAGTTGCCTCTGGCTCCATGACCCAAGAGGGGAACCACGTGGAGGGGAGCTTTAGCTGCAGGGCCTCATATACTATAGTGACGGCAGGACAAACACCTATCCAGCTACTCACCTAGAGTCCTCCTTATCATCTTTCTCTTCCTCGTCCTTCTTTTCCTCGTCCTCTCTTTTCTCAGATTTCTCAGTTTTGTCCTCTTCGGTTTTGTCGTCTACCTTTTCTTCTTGTGAGGGACGTGATATTTGCTGGAGACAAAACACAGTGAAAATATTTAGCAGTTCCTCCTTGAAAAAAAAGAAAAATGTCAATGTGAAAATGACTAAAAGTGATTAAGGTTGCCATTAAAAAAGAACACAAAGCAGAGAATACTTTTCAGTCCCCTAAAATCCTTGCCTGTTATACATTTAAATGGTCATCAAACAACTACAAGCATTCACTTTTCTCTAAAAAGGACCATATCCGTTGTATGCATATGCCACCAGTCGGAAACTGACGTTTTTACACACTTCCTGGTCCAGTTTTCCTGAATGCTATCAAGCAGTAGCAACTTGAAAGTATACATCATTGCCTGCATTGGCCCTGTGAGCCCAGAGGACCATATACATCTCTACAAAAGAAAATGGCCAGGAATAGCGTGCTTAAATATTCAGTTGGATAAGCAGACATACCAAGTCAGGTAAATGGATGAAATGCATGCCGCCATATGGTTATAGACTATTTCCTCTCAACTAATATAATATTACTAATGATAAAGATGAAAAGCCTAGTCATATATTCTGTGCAGACGGGTTTAAGGCTATTCCATATATTGGTGTGCTTCACATTGTCCAGCATCTGCAGAAACATATATGACACACTATTGTAAACAATTGCAGATAATGTGAACTGATTGGTCTGCTTTACTTTCAAAATGTAAGTGGCAATAGACCAGTATTTTAATTTGACTTAATATTATGAGGTAAATGTTGATTGCACAACGTATGGCTATAGAAGAATGACACGTCAGCTTTTATATCGGTTCCCTAAAAGCCTATACCTTGCATGGCAGCTGGATTCTCGAGATTGTGTGAGAATCGCCACATATCACATGAAAATCCATCTTGTCAGACTTCATGTAATGCCTTTGTGTCTGGTAAGCAAGTGTCTGGACCAATCAGCCTCCTGTGAGGAACTACTGGCAGCGACAGTCGTGGCTTCTGTGTGCCCTGGATGACACGGCAAGGCAACCGTTTGTTCGCGATATCAATGGCGGCTCCTAAGAGGTTAGCGTAGATGCTGCAATAGCATGAATTATATCAGTATATATTTCTACTTTAACAGAAACGCAGAGAACAGCATTGAGGGCTTTTCTCTATGCATAATATGGTTTTGCTCTTCTCCTGACCCCTTCTCTAAGAGTTTGATTGACAGATGGTTCATCAAATCACCGGCCAAGTATTATTTGAAGAAGCCTGCCCTTTTCCAAACAGTTTCAAATGACAGCTTCTCAGATGGTTCTGCGTAACAAACCATCTGGCTGGTCAGGTTATATAAGCCTCCCTATATTTCACCATGCTATTCTGTCTGCCACGCGGTACAACCTCCTGGGAAAATAAAGGCTCGATATACGGCACAAAGGAAGTGCTTCAACTATTGCACACATTATCATTGCTCAACCAAAACAGGAACAGGATACTGCTATTTCTTTCCCCGGTAGCTATTGTTAGCTATCGCCAGTTCCCAAAAAGTATCAATGTAATTTCTTGGCAGTTACTGTTACTATCAATGTAAATGCTGGACGGTGGACACAACTTAAGTAACTGTTGTAAACAAAATGCAGTAGGTCCTCTTTTCCAATGACAGTAGCTGGCACAAGCTCCAAAAGCTGCAATAAGTAACGGCATAAACTAATTTGCACATTGGTGACGCCATCGCACATTCATTTGCAGAAGTGGTAGAGGCGCAACGTCCAGTCGGCTACACAAGCTGTGGATCACCTGAGGAGCCTAACTAACACACAGGCAGTAAAACTGTTCAGTAGGCGGTCCAATGTGAACCAGGAAACGCTCGAGTAAACACTGCTAAAAGAATGTGGACCATTTCTAAATGTAATTAAATCTCAATGTGTCCTTACGGTGTCTTGGGTGCACTCTAACCCGTCTACTTGTGATCCGATCACCCAAGGTCTGAACAGGGCCAAAGTCTCGGTAAATCCCTCAAAGAGAGAAAAGAACTTGTCGATGACAGTCATTATGAATGTCAAACCACACTGCTACAGATAAAAATGATGTCTCATGTAGAAAAGACAATCATCCTAGTATTCCAAATTAAAACGGCTAAAGAGTTGAGTTCAGATAAGTACTGCAAGAGTTGAGTGAAAACATCATTCAAAAGTGAATCTAAAAACAGATTGAGGACAGAGCAACATTCTTTATCATCAATGCTGGCGCGGTAGCCACAGAATGCTTCCTCCTGCCTGTTCCATGAAAGCGCTGCGCTGGAACAAGTCTGGCTATGCCAAGCCAAACATCCCATGCTGGTACCAGATGGGGCCAAGGAATGTGCTCCACTCAATGGCAAAGGCAAAAAGATATGGACTGACGCAAAGAGAGGGAAGACAGGGGTCCAACTGAAAAAAAACAACAGGGTTATGGCCGCCTGTCTGTTTTACAACAACGTGCTTCTGCACACGTGGAGTCTGCCTGCCATGTCATACTGTAAAGGATGATAAAGGAGTGCTTGACATCTCCACGAAAACAGGCACAGCAGTTTGAATCAGTGCTATTTTATGATTAGGAGTGACCCTTAAATACTTAGAATGATTTAACTACAGAGGTCAAATTTCAAATACGTGTGTGATAATTGAAATAAAGTTTTTCTTTTTTTTTGTAGCCGTTTAAGCTAGCTCTAACCAAAGACTGCCACTAATCACATTTTTTTTGTTTTGCCTGCTGGAGTGGATCTACATGACTAGCAAAATCAAATGTACAGTAAAGGAAAGAAAACTATATGTCATGCTCTTATAGGTTTACCCTACATATACGGTTCAGTTCACAGCCTTTCCTTCATGTGCTTTAAACCAATTGGAGACGAAACTGGAAAATGTGATTCTTGCCGTTAGCTCTTTATACGACAAGATTGTTGCATACAGCTACTTTTGCATTTACTTTTTGATGCAGATCAGACTTTCTAGATATGACGGTGCTTTCTACAGTATTTTAAAAGTGTGTTAACCCATATTTAGAATATCACATGCTTTAAATTGCAGGGGAGTATTGACAGTCACTTGTGGTATGATGGTTCTACGGTGCAGTATGATGATGCAGCTGCGCTGTGAAATTCTTTAAGGGAAGCCCTGAAGATTCAGAGCTCAGATTGCAGGTTGATGTATGCAGAGAGGACCATGTCAAACCTGGACTGGGCCTTGAACTCTTGACTCATTTCCTGCCTGCAGTAGTCTGCAAAGCATTTTTTTTCTGCGCTCAACAATTTAAGAGACTTTTCTTTTTGCAGGGCAGACCAGTCCGTCTTAGATCAGTTATCCTCTCCGTACATGTCTCTCAGTGAGACGCTGTTCTGGTTGGGTCCAGGAGCACTGGTGTTTGCTTTGGAGGTGGTCAGAGAGTCGTGGCATTCCTGCCTCTTCTCCCACACTGCTTAAAAGAGCCTCTACACAGATGTTCTCCAAAAGTGAATGAGGCCCTGTGGTTCTGTGGTTCCTTCACTGTTTTTAAATGAAGCTCTTTCCTGACCTGGCTTGAATATTTTAAGAGTTTTAATTTCTCCCCCTTTTGCTGATTCACAAGTGCTGTTTGATTTAGGAAATGACAGAGCCACAAGTCAATCTTCCCTTTTCCTACCACAGAACATAGGCCACCAGAGGAATCTCACACTGTTGCTTTGGGCTATTTCACTGCAGGAATAGGAAATAAAAAATATGCATCATCTCCATCATTGCAATTTATTACAGATATTGCCCTCATCTGACACAACTACAAAAACAATTTTTGTACCGGAATGAAAAGAACAGGAAATAAAGGTAAACAAATTGATTTAACAGCAGCATTTAACCCCATGGTATATGGCTTGCATTCATTTTTGATTAAAATGCACCATCCAGCTGATTGAACTCTAGAGCGATGATGGTTGGAAAAATTTACTGGCAAAATAAAAGGCAAAAAATATCAAAGCACTTGCCACAGTTACCCTGGTTACTGGGAGCTCTGTGAGGGAAGAACTGCTCAACATCGATGTTGAAAACCAAAGAAATATACTAGACCGCTTGATAAACTTTCCTGGCAGGCAATCAAGAAAGCTCTGAAGGTACATTTGCCTCTTTCGACCACCATAGAAAAGAACAGAAATGTCCAAAGAGTAATACATATGTTTCCCACCGTATATATGTGATGCTATATTGAGTATACTGACCATTATGTAAAAGACAATATTTAAAAACGATAGACAGCCAGGAGATGGCTACATTACGTTTCCAAGAGAAGATATCTGTCTACTGTATTCTATAACATTTACTTTGCCAACCATAACAGGAATTGTATTACTCAGTAACATCTTCATAGATGAAACATTTAAGCACTTTATATTGTCAAAACACTTTCAGCTAAATTGAGTAAAATTACTAAAAAAGTGCACCGACAGCTGTACATTTCTCACACTTTATAAACGCTGATGTTCTGTTTATCTTGCATTCTGCCATACCACAAACATTCTCCAGACTTTTGCTCTTCTGATGAATGTGTTACGAGTTTAACAACAAAATATGGCCTGTAGTGCAGGGTTTTGTTCAACAAGCGATCCGTGTAGTAAAACTGGATTTTTTTGCAGCAATCCAGTAGAAGCTGTAATTGGGAATGTGTATAATTTTAAAGGAAACACAATTTTAAACATTGACTATTCTGATAACTGATCATAGCCACATCTCTCAAATATGATTACAGGGCATTTTGGTGAACCAGTGCTCTCCGACAACTACCACATCAGTGCACCTTTACGCTGTGTGAACTGCCAAATTAACTGGAATAATAAAAAAATTTTGCTTTTCATAACGAAGCCCTGGTAGCTCAATGAAATAATTGTTAAAGGTACCGCATCAAGTTACATATAACACAATCCCTAAGTGACTGCATCTCTTCTAAGGCAGATGAATATTACAAATCAATAAACATTTAGTATCAATTACAGAAGGTCATAAAATGCTGCACTGAACTGAAGCTTGTCCTAAATCTGAGGGGGCCAAACTACGGCCCTCTGCCTGTTTTAACACGGCCCCCAGTTCATTTTTTTAAATAAATTAGAACATGGCTTGAACATGTTTCTTATGAACTCCACTGTATGTACATTGACCATATTAGTAATAACACTAAATGTTGACCTTTTATTTTTTTGCATTGTATACTGTTGAAAAAAATAAAAAATATGTGTATTCAACAATTCCCGCCTGTTTAACTTTATTTCCACATATCAAAACATTTAACATAGGCATTTTAACTAAAAATAAAATTTCAAGGCAACAGATAAAGAAATACTGTTTGTAATATGGGGGGACCCTTTTAACGACTGCAATGTCAAAGGTTAAACTGTTAAGTAGTGTAGTTACTTTGTTAGAAAATTCATTTTCTTAGGCACATGGGGCTTTCTGGTATAGACATACTGATTTTCGTGCACTGTAACTGGTTTACAAATACACATTTATTATTGTTTGGACAGTGACTCCTTAGATTTTTCTGTATACGGCCCACAATCAAAACCATTTTGGCCACCGCAGTCCAAAATGGACCTGCATATAAACAGAAGTAACACTAAAGCTGCACAAAAAACTAATTATTGTTGACATTTCTTTATTGATTTTCCTGCCAATTTTCAGATGTATACAGATGCTATAATTTTTTGTCAGACCAGAGCAATATGAGCGAGAAGAACCTGAGATTTGACCAGGTACTCATGGTGAAACTTCTACTTTTGAAAATAACCAATCAGATGGTAGGAGACACAGTGGGGGGTGTAGCATTGTGAAGGTTTCCACAAGAGTCTGTAATGTGAGTTTACTGTTGTCTTTTTTTGTGTGTTCACAAGCCGGGTCAGAGGTTTAATTTAGACCTAAAGGTGCACTTATTTAGATTCCGCTGACATGGGGGGCATTAACTTCCAAGTTTGAAGCACATGTTCTCAAGGAATTTCATGAAGCTGCCAGCGTGTCTAAGGCCTATATGCTCTTTAAAATATATTAAAAACTAACGGATACGTCCTCTCTTCTTAAAAACGCTTCCCCGTAGCATAAACACGGGTACACATGCATTCTACATAGTTTTGGCTTGACTGTTAAATTAAAAACCAGGCCTGCACGTGTCCTAGAAAAACTACCCTAAAATAGCTGAGTTTAACTGCCTACGAGGCTCAAGTAAATATATAGGCTTAGAATAGAACTGCCCGAGCGACAGAGCAATAGAATTACAACACAGAAAAAAAGCAATAAGATACAGAACAAGGGAAAACACACTGAGTGTGATACCGACTAAAAAAAGCAAACACTGTGGTTCCAAAGCTAGAGACATACCTGCAAGCTCATTTGCTGGTCATAAACCCCCTTTGCTGTGCTGCGAGCTACAGCTTACTGGTGTTGTAAATGTGAGTTTACCCTCCAGTACTTCCATAGCGGTTGTAACGGTAGCAGTCGAGGGGCAGGACAGCACCATAGCAGAGCTCCTTAGAAGGGCTGCCGGGCCACGGCACTGCCGCACATATTCCGGGAAAGCGTGTCATCAGGCCGCTTAAGCCGCCCAAAGAATTGTCCATCTCACATGCACGCACTAATCTATGCAGGGTCACTCAAGGTAATCTCTGCCGAGCACTCCTCTTTGATTGGCACTCACAGCAGCACGGAGAGTTTTTGGGCCTGTCAGATGGCTGGGCTGTACCAACTCTGCTCTTTCAGAGAGGGGTGGCTCTCTCTCTCTCTATCTCTCCCTCTCAGAGGAACAGAAGAAAGAGGAAATGGAAAGCGGAAAAAAACAATAGCGCACACACACACACACACACACACACACACACACACACACACACACACACACACACACACACACACACACACACACACACACACACACACACACACACACACACACACACACACACACACACACACACACACACACACACACACACACACACACACACACACACACACACACACAGCTGATAAACTGCCAGCTCTGACTCTGTCTCGCTCAGGGTTTTTTCTCTCAGTTTCACTCACTCGCCCTACATTCCACTGCTCAGGCTTTTGCTCACTCTGTCCTCGTCCTTCCCTCTCTCTCTAATGACTCCCTCGCATTGCGTTTGTTAAGTCACACCAGTAGCTTTGAAATCAACTACATCCTGATGTGTATTAATCTGAAGACAAAAAAAAAAAGCATTCACCACATTCTCAACAACCACAAGATGGTTATAAAAAATAAAAATAAAAAAAACAACTGACCTGAATCTCAAGCTGATAGAGGCCATCTTACATCCACTTTTAAATTAAAGCGATAACCCATAAAACTGATGTGTTTGGATTCTAATCCTTCAACATGTGTAAAAACAATATTGGAGGAACAACATTTAATGACTACGAAACAATGACATCCATGTTAGGCGGTGCACCACAGATGCCGAACTGGATTTTGTGTTAACATCAACATCAGTGTTCTAAAGTCAAACAAGTTTCTGACCAACAATCCCTTTTCTGATTATCTCACTGAGATAGTGAATGGTGATGGTATCACTTCCTAAGAACAACAAAAGCCTTGCCGCTTTACAAACTCTGCATTAACGGTCAACAAAAACTCCAAGCACAAAAAGAAAGTATTGATCCACCATTTGAAAAGACGGTGTACTCCAAAAAACACACAGAGATCCCTCCTCCCATGTAAAGACACAGTCTACAACGGTATTACACAGCACATGAGCTCAACAACATAAGAGACAGAATGTCCTGTACACGGCCTGTGGCATCAGTGAAGTGGGGAAAAGGCCCAGCAAGGACAAAAAAAACATCCAACAGGATGAGTGATATCAATATTTAATGTCATCCAAGACAGGCTTGTGAGATGGTGCATCTTTTCCTTCTGGATTTTGGTGCAAGAACACAATCATATGAAGCCCAAAGCAACAATCTGTGTAAAACTACATATCTCCACAGCAGTCATTTGGTAGTTTTTTCATCTACAAAGTTCACATTCCAGGTTTGACAGTAATTTCCCCATTATGGCTTTAGAAGGAAAATGTGGCTCCAGTTTGTCTAAATACTTAATATTGGGACAAATAAATCTTAATGGAGCCACCTGCAGCAGAGACAGCTACAGGATGCTAACAGATGTTCGTGTCTTAAAATGAATCTAGCTTTTTCTTATTTGTCACAGTTTAAAGCATAGAGACAAACAGCTGCGTCTTCCTTTAAAGCCTCAGTGTGCACTAATGTTTTAGATGGAAAATATGATCAGCTTTGTTGTTTATTAATCCTCTATACAGCGTGGCCAATTCAGGACGTCTCAAACACAAACTGTACATTGGAAGACTTGGTTCAGCTGTGATCAGACTCCAAACTTATGTAACTATAATTTACTGAGAGCCACAGCATCAGTTTCCTGAACACATTTTCCAGAATGTGCAACTCCTATCTATATTGTTAAATATGATATATAATATAAAGCTGATGTTTCTTAGAAAGAACTGACAAAATAGTAAGTCAAACCATATCACAATAATCTAAGGGTTGATTGCTTACAAATCAAGAAAAGGAGGGGAGTGTTTCCTGTTTCACTCACTCTGCCCAATAAATAGTGCCAGCTATGTAGGAAAGCATGTCCTTTATGGGTGCGGTGCACGTGTGATATATGTGGTAGACATATATCTGTCATACACTAAATGAACAGCCACAGACTTGACGAGGAGACATGAAACAGTTGTGCCAAAAGTCACACAAACCCAATGCTGCAATTCAGCATGTGAAACCATCACACCAATAGTCACCTGGCAGAGTTGTTCACAATGTAAACTCCCTGTCAATACATCTGTGGACATTCATCTTGTAAACACAGAAGGAGCAAACTGTAAAAAGATATTTGAAAAATTGTCTCACGTTTACCTGGTTCCTTCCTCTCCGTCTACCATAGTTTCGCCTCACCAGCGTCTTGTAGTTGTGGTTCTTCTTGGTCAAGTAGTAGTAAAGGACACAGTCAGCAACACACTGAAAAAAGAAATGGCATGTTAGTTGACGTGTGACACTGAAACCAGAGGCAACATGACATAGTCTGTCATCATCAAGATGTCAAATTTAAAGTTGACCAGAATAAGCAGTTTGGTTCAGTCTAAAATGTCTTTAAATAAATGCTCACTTAATCACTGCCAAAAGGACTCAAGTACAACTTTGACATTTTAAGTTTATTTTTATTAATAAATAGTGATCACATTAACCCTTCTTCAGTTAGTAAACTATGATGACGCACATCAGTGTGCACACAAAGTTTGGCAACAGAAGTAGCTTTTCAAGCTATGCAGGGTATATATTACCAAAGATCGCAAAGGCAGCCGACACAAGTTGACTTTCAAGATAGGTGTGCTATTACTGACTGAGTAGAATTCATAAGCAAGTGGCCCAATACTTAGTGGTCACATATATACATGTATTCGGTGAAGAGAAATTACAAGCATTCAACTCACTAGATGCTTCCAACTACGTCATTTGTGGTCATTTACGAAAGTCAAACACCATGACGTAGACTCAGATTAGAGTTTATTGTGTGTTTAAATGGGCGCTAAAACACAAGTATATTTGATCAGTCCGGTGGCAGTCAACACATTAACCTTATGCATACACCATTATCGTAAGTTACAACAAGAAACCATGGATGCATTTAGCTGAAAGACACCAGTTAACACAGTCATTTGCAAACTCAAACACCTGCTGCTCTGAATTGATCGTGATCCTGTGGGTATTCTGTAGATCGTAAATCTGTTGTTGGATTATTGATTCTGACAACCGACCATGCCACCACCAGACATTTTTATGATGGTAACAGTTTTAAAATCAACTATATGTAAACCTTGCTAACTCGTCTGAATGACTTGGGCAAAACGCCACTTCTGTTGGCAACATGGGCACGCGTATCGTTGATGACATCTGCTGTATAGGGGTGTATAGAGCTTTAAGGTCATGAATCCCAATTTTTTATAATATAGCGTTTCTGACTTAAGGAGAATTCGTCATCCGACCGAAAAATATCAATAACATCCTGCTATATAATCAAAAAATGGGAGCATTGGCAGCAGTTTACCTTTCTCTCCAGATAGGAGGCAATCAGGCCAAAGTTCTTGGGGTGTTGGACAAACCTGGAAAAAGATGTAAGTCGTTATTCTTGTGTCGAAGCCACAAAATATATCAGTGAAAGGCCAATGTTGGCATTAAGTCTATAAACCATAGCTGCACTTCTGACTTCCAGGAACACACTGTGGCACAGACACTCTTGTGCCGCCAAAAACACAACAACAACTCACTTCTCCTTAAAGATCTCCTTCTCGTGTTCGGTCCAAACATTCATGAACTGCCGGGCTTTGTAAACCTTCATTGGGTCATCCATCAGGCCGTTCATGTTGATGAACCTCACTCGCCTCTGCTCCGTGTCGTACATCATGGGAGGAATAACTGACAGTTGTCTCATCTGTTTCTCGTTGTTCTGTAGGACATGAACAGGGGAAGCGGCCTCAGTTACTCCAATAGAGATCAGTCTCCTTTGTTCAGTAAACCAGCTTTCTGCTACGTACTCTTGTCTGTTTACCATATTTTATTGGACATTTTCATATTTTTACATTATGTCTTATAATATTGCACTTTGTTATTTATTGTACCAATTTCCTTGTATGCCTAATGTACTTGTAAATAAACAGTTTCTGATTCTGATTATGGAAATCTGCTTCCTGCCTTTGTTACTTAAGTAGATTAAATGTATTCATGATGATGTAGTAACTGAAACGCTAAAGAGCTCTCTACTTCCTAAAAAACAAAATTTGTGAGCTTTCTTTTTAGAGTGTGGTCATCTAGGTTTGAGGTTTCACATCCACACCAAATAATACCTTGTCACTCCAGATAAGACCCACCTCCTGCTCAGAAAGGCCATCTATGATTTCAGAGATCTCATGTTCGCTTCTAGCAATGGTTGCAGAAAGGCCCGTTCCTCTTTGTCCGACCCTGTGGAAAACAGGAACATAGTGTGTTACAAAAAATATATATATTTGATACATAAATATTTCATGCTGTGCAAGGAAGATATGTTTCCTTCCGCTTCTATTCTTTTTGGAGAAAATAAAAATAAAAAAGTCCCTCAGACTCAGTTATAACTTAATTCCTCCTTCATAGTCTAGCAGTTTGCATAAACAGTACTGGCATGCAAACTTTTTACTTGGAGACTTCAATGAAAGCACAAAGCGTCCAACAACCAGACGCTGGACCCTGACCCCGTCTCCCACCCAGACAGCCAGTGTCTCCTGCCAAAGTAGTGCTCTATTTAGATTATAGCTGAACAAACATTGTTAAAATGGAGGAGACCATTTTAATGTCCGGGTGTGTCGCTACAGGTCTTGTCAACATTATCAAAGCATCAAAAGATTGCTTGAGTGATTATGATTTCACTCTAGTCACTCTACTTTGACCACGTCCCCACATTAAGTAGATCCTTCACTGTTTAAACTAAAAGGTGATTACTCCAGTACTATGCAATTTGAGGTGATGTGCACAATCTAGTGCTAAAAAAGAAAAAGGACACTGCTGTATGAAATACAAGCCAAAGCTCATATTCCACTGTAGGTTTTCACTTTGTCCAATGCAAATCCACTCTGTTAACAGTGTTAAACATAAACAGTGCTGGGCAATAAAACAGTAAAAACATATAGGAGGAATACAGTTCATCTCTTTCCACCAGTCAATTATTTGTCTGCATGAGAGTTGCAACAGCGGCTCTATTAACCGATAGAAAAAATTATCTGCAAAAAATTTTATCGACAAAATTAGTCAATTAAATTTGGCAGTTCGAATGTGTAAACTTGGGCTCACAGAAATGGTGATGAGCTTTTTGCCCAATTTCCTTCTTTCACATGTCAGACAAACCGATGAATCAATTATTTGGGGAAAATAATCATCAGATGAATTAAGTTTAAGTTGAAAGTTAGTTGCAGCCTTTGCCTGTATGAAGACACAGTTCACTCATGCCAATGTAAACCAATTTGCACTATGAAATAGAGTAGGAAGACTGTAAAGCAAAGGTGAGACTTGTATTAGTGTGCTTCTGAACCTCTGAACTTCTGAAGAACGCATGTTGTACCACGACATGCAGAATAATATCTCAATGTTGACCAGTCAGAGGCGAAGAAGGTTACCTCTGGAAGCGCTCCTGCTGCTCTCTCTGCTTGCGGATCTCAGGGAACTGCCTTTCATAGTACTCCCGTGTTCTGCTCTCCTTGGCTTTGCGTCTGGGGTTGTTCTCCAGTCGCTCCACCTTCTTCTCCCACGCTTCCATCAGCTGGTCGTAGCGCTGGCAGATCTTCTGTTCCTGCGTACACAAAATCGAAATGGTACATCAGGAGTGAGCGTCAATCACTAGCGTAAGAGCCAAAATTATTTCATGCCAATACAACGAGGATACAATACCAAGATATTTTTGTATCCCCAAATAAAATCACCTGCATCTACACCGTTTTCAAAAAACACTCACTCTAATATAAATTCCAAAGGATATGGCGACTGCCAATCCCATAATGTCATCTTAATAAAGGTTATTTAAAATAAAGGCCACTTTGTGAAAATCCTCTCATACACATTGTCCTGGAAAAGTACAAAATGAGCACTGTTGAGATGCAACTTCTACAATGGTGAAGAAATTCTCAGGTTTTTTGACAAGTACTCAATATCGAGCTCAGTTTGTTGGAGGAACAGTAGATGTTATACATTGCTAGGTCAGAGCAGAAGAGGCAAAGAAGGTGTAAATAATGGAATTACTCAAATCTAACCATCGGATGACCTGGAAATTAAAATTCCTAGAGTCTGGAGGTGAACATGAATAAGTGCATGTTTTATCTTTTAAGTTCAACTGTCAGTGAAATAATTTTTGCAGTTTATCTTGAACATTAAAAGAAACCTAAACAGAATAACAGACAAGCTGCAGAAACGTGTGGGAGGTGAAGGGTTGAGAGAGAAAATGCTGTTCAGGAAATTATGCACATTGAAATCTTCTTTCAGAAGCTTACTTTTCAATAAGAACTCTTGTGTGCCGTGTGTAAGTGTATTTACATTTGGTCTGGTGAATAATAATTGTACAAGTGAAAGAACAAAAAACTTTTGGGTTTCCCTGCTCAAAGCACTTTTACTCTATCAAAAACAAAAATCAAAGGAGTTGAAATGTTTAGAGGAGATATGGAAAGATTCCTGTATTGGGAGGACAATACAGCCTCATTTCCACTCTCTGCAGCCAGGGACACACAATTCACCTTCCTCTTGGCATGAAGCCATGTGCACTCTGCCATTGTTCAGAGTCCAAAAGGTCTGTCTGACCCCGATGGGGAACAGGCAGAGAAAAGTGGACTCGCTGAACCATTGCAAAATAAAAAAGAGCCAAGTGTTTCAACATTGGGGTGATTCAGAAATATTGAAATCACCAGTGAGTAATAAAGAGACAGAGAAACAGTTGTATTCCTCAGATCTGTTTTACGATGTGGTAATATACATTTTATTATTGTATTGCTGCATACAACACCTTTCAACAGGATACCAAAGTGTTTCCTGTGCTGCAAATAAACGCATTGTTTTTATTAGCCATGCTAACAGCGTGGATCAACGGGTGGTAATGTCGGTCAACCACTTTGAGAGTGAAATATCTTGATTGCCATGAACTTTCATGGTCCCACGATTTCTATATGTCGAACTACAAAGACACCTAGTAATTACAAGTTACTTATTTTAGGAGGGATATTAAATCAGCATTGAATGTTCAGTGAGCTGTCTAATGTGGACATTCAAACAACCACAGTTTTCTGAACAACGAGATGACATGAAGATTTAGAGCAAAAGTCTGCAGTTCAATCGTCATTTGTAATATTAAAACCGTGTTCTCTCCGAGTGTGCAAATGTTAAAAGTGAACAGTTTTTGTTGGATCAGAGTGTGTCAATATTACGTAGCTTTAAGTAAACAGGGAAGAGACCACCTATCAAAGGCTTTGACAATCCCAATAATATTTCCCCTAGTCAGCTCAGGTCAGCGGAGTGCAAACACCCAGATGATATGATGTGATCCGTTACACTGACCATGGCAATGGGTGGCGCCTCGAATGTTGTGTCTAGAGCACTGACACAAATACCTGGAACATCCACAATGCTTTCCTAACAGCGGGGACACTTACCCTTTGTTTCCGAGCGTGGTTCCTCCTCTTAAAAAACAAAATCAGCTTCTTGCGCATGACTTGGTTGCTAAAAGAGAAGAACACTTAATCAGAGATATGACAATATAACTATGTTCATTAGCAAAATGATTGTGGTATTTAACAGAAAGCATACAAAGTTGCATAACACATAAAAAGGTTATGCTTAACAAGATATCATATTAATATTCAACATTTTAGCCGGTACATTCAGTCGGTACAACGACAAGAGAGAAGTAGTCCCCTCCGCTAGTTAGTTTAAGTTTACATTTGTAAATTTTAACATTCTTTGAGAGATAGCGCTTGATATATTTTACAACACCCAGACAAAAGACAACATGGAAATCATTGTTCATTTTCAGAATCAGTTTCAGCTCCAAAATACTGGTAACTCTTCTGTAGAAACATGATGGTGTACAGTACCAGTCAAAACTTTGGACACCTTCTCATTCAACTACTTTGAAGAATCTAAAATATAAAACATATTCTGGTTTGTTGAGCATTTGTTTGTTTACCACATAATTCCATATGTGTTCCTTCATAGTTTGGATTTCTTCAATATTAATCTACAATGTAGAAAAAAATAAAAATAAAATAAAGAAAAACTATTGAATGAGAAGGTGTGTCCAAACTTTTGACTGGTACTGTATGTGGGGAGAGAACAGTGAGGGACCCGACCCTGAGAGTGTGGCCTGTGCAGCAGATTCACACAGAGGTGGTCTCTGTCCAGATAAAAGACTGAGCCAGATGGGCTATTCCCCTGGTGCACACTGATAAGCGTTTTATCCTAGACTGTCTGGCCTTCAAACCCCAACACAACCCTACTTTGTAAACACACCTAATTCAGACGTTTGTTCTTTGGCTTCCATTCTCAATCACTCTTCTTGAGGGCGACTCAGCAATCAGATTAGACAGAATTATCAGCTGGGTTTATCTTGCTGATGTCAGCATTACATCCTACTCTTTCCTCAGCCGAGATGGTCACTATCCTGTTAGTGTGGTACGCATCATGTCTGATGTAATGTTCTATCACTTTTCAAGGCCGACAGATGTTCATGATCTATATCAGCAATGTAGATACTCACGTCTTGATGTTGTCATGGTACACCTTTGTGTCTGATGGCTGATTGTAGAGGGGCTAAGAAGAGAAAAAAGCAGACCAGGGACGGCCAGTGGATTAATCATTAGCTATTAGACAAGCAGTAATATTTAACTTGCTACTGAGTTAAGCATGGCCTTTTCCTAAAAACCCATGCAAGGACAAAAAGCACCATTAACCATTAAATCACATACCAGCTCAACCTTAGGACCAAGACCTTCCAGAACTTTATGGGCCTCTTCAGCTTTTTTCTAGAAAAAAAAAGAACGAGAGATTATATCTTTAATACAAGGTCTACAAAAGTAAAGAGAAACTGTGATAAGAGCAAGTTCAAAAACAAAACATGTCACCTAACACCACATCTGACAATCAATAATATATGTGGGTTATACTCATAAAATATTTATGAGACCGTTTAGTATCTATAGATTCAATGTAAGAATCACTAAATGAAGTAGCTTGATGTGGCCGTGAATTTGTTTAGACATTTTACAATTTTTTCAGCACTTATAATAGTTCAAGTAAGTTACTGATCAAGGATGTGATCTGTAACAAATAAATAAAAGGGCAAAAATTCAGGAAAGCCAAAAACTCAAATAAACTTAGAAAAATAACCCTAAGTCCTGAGAAGAGAAAAAGGTATACCTGAATCATAATTTTAGATGCATATAACTTGCTCTTGAAGTACAAGCTTGTGCAATTAAGTGCATTTACCCCTGCCTGAAAGTAGCAATATATGATAATTATGACCCCGCTGGGTCATAATTATTAGGGTTGGCTTTTCCTGGATCAGTAGAGCCTGGGAGCTTATTCAAGATCATCAGAACGATTAAATAACTTTGATTTCCCCTTTTCATAAACTCACATCTACAGTTTGGGACAAACAACGGCGACTGCCAGACTGAATGCTGTGCGCGGTGCTGGAGCAGCTGTACAGCCTAAAGGGTTAATGGCTGACTGAGAAGGAAGGCGTGTCTCAGCACTCTTCTACCACAACATTGTCTGACAGACATGAACTATAGTGACCTCCATAAACACACACCCTCCCACTCCCCTATTGTTCAGCTGAAATACAGATAAGGAGGACTGCGCTGGGCTTCTATCTTAATGTATTCTTCCTTCATTTTTTTAAATTTTACCAAAAATGAATTAGGAAATATCTGAGAAAATTGCACTGCAGTAAAATCATGGGTTACTTTATAACACTGCTGCAAAATACCATTAATGCATATCCACAATATATTCCAACATATTGAATATTATTTCTGATCATTTAAAAATCTCTATTCCAAATGCTGTTTTTGGCATAGCAGGGATATTTGGGGTAGGGATACTCACGCAGAGATTGACCGTGAGCAACCACAAACAATTAAGAAATATCATGGGCACCACTTTTATTAAAGAATAGAACCACTAGAGAAGTTCCCTTAATTTTTGCATTTCCTGTAGCCATTCCACAATAAAAGTTTCCAGTTGGTTTGCCAATCAGCAGCAAGAGGAAATGTCCAGTTTGCATTGGCAGTAACTTCACTTTCAGCCCAATCTGAGCTGTCTTAAAGCAGTAACATAAGGCTGATACTGGAAACTGTGAGCCGGGACATGAGAGAAAACTAAACTCCAAACCATATAGATTCAGTTAGATGCAACAGCTGAATTTAGACAGACTTAAAGATACATCAGTTTAGCACAAAATGGTTTGAGTGAGGAGACTGAAACTCTTTGGCCGTGGTCACCATGGTTATCCCCTGCTGTGTTGAGCTTGGCGCTGCTCCGAACAATTTCATATGATAAACCATGGCGGGTGTAGAAACAAAATTAGCTTCTTCCAGTTTTGAGGATGCAGGGAGATGATAGATTAAAAGAAAATAGCTGCAATTGTTTAGAACACAAACCAAATGAACCGGGAAAGCTAATGCTTGTTGTCAGTGTGTCTTGGTGTTTGCAGCCGATTACTAACCCTGTTCTCATCGTAGATGATCTGGACGATGCTGCGATGCTTGTGCTCCACTGGGGGAGGGGTCGCTGGCTTTTCTGGCTCCACTGGCTTTGCTGCTTCCTCCTCCAGTTGTTGCTAAGGAACAACACCAACACATAACATTTTGACCAATAGCACACAAGACAACACACACAGGAAAATATGGGGAGCCTCTTTTCTTTCAATTCACGACCAAATGAAACATTTTATATGTTTTTTATCTCTGTCCGTCTTCATGTGGAAAAAATGGTGGAAAAGACAGATACATCAACACTGTTTTGAACTGATCTTAGCTCAGATCTAAGGCCCCTGCAGGCAATATCAGATTACTCTCTACAGGCTTGTTCAAGTATAACATTTTTCTAACAAAACTGAAGGTTTGAACTGGTGAGTGTTTGATAGATCAATGTTTACAAGTTAAAGGTTATGTAAACTATCAGGTTACAGAGACGAGATTAGGAGTTCCTGAAATACCTCAAATAAACAAATAAATCCCTAAAAATCTTGGGAGATGCAGATGTTCTCTCTCCGAGCAAAGCTCATCTAATTATCTAATGAGATGGAATTCCAAAAAAGATATCAGGGAAAAAAAGGCACAAACTAATAAAAAAGATGAGGTAATCCAGACAGGAAAAATAAGCATGTAGCTCTATTCAGCTTTTGAGAGCACCTTATTTGGAAAAGACATACAGTCAGATGATGGGAACAAGCTTGTGCAGCCATACGTCCAAAAGTATCTTATGAATAGCTTTCAAACACTTCTAATGTGCTGATTAAAGCTCCTCAATGAGAAGATGTGCTAGCCTGGAGGGCATAAAACGAAGTTACACTTTGTGTACTTTGAACATCTGCGTACTGGCAATTTGTCGTGACAACATGGAAGTGTCCAGACCCTTCTCCACAAAGCCACTCTGTTACAAGTGTGAGCGTAGCAATGTAGTGTGAATGTTTGGAAAGCGTGCTCCAAGCGGACAGTATTAACAGAATTGCTACATGAGTAAAAAGACAGCAGCTGACCATGTACGTGTCTGTCTGGAAGTAAAACCAAGGCTTAAAGGAACAGTGTGTAGAATTGATTTACTTATGATTTAATAAGTGTATAATCACCTGAAACTAAGTTTCTGTTCACTTAGAATGAGCTTCTCATATCTACATAGGGAGTCATGTGACACCACCATTACCTGAAGGCCAACGTAGTTCTACCAACATCCTTGAAAATGAAGGAGTGAGTGATGCAGTACTCATTTGAATGCAATCTGCAAACTCAGCTTGAAATGCCACTTAATCCTACCCACTGCTCCTTTAAGTAGGAGGCTCCTCCTCAACACTGAGTAGAGCCTGTTAACATTAACACCTGATCTTTCAAGTTACAAAGACTACTGAAAAACACAACCAAAGCAAGCTACGAGTTAAGCTGACAACTTGTTACACTTGTCACTTTAAACGGATGCCTCAGTTCTGAGTGTCTACGTCACTTTATTCTCTTAACAATATTTCTATTCAAATTGTATCTAGATAATGAACTTTGGGCTGTTGCTAAATAAACAATAATAAGTCACACCTGAACACATACATGACAACATTTGAGAAAAATACCTCTCGAGGAAGAGTCACTGTCAATCCTGTTCTTTTAAAATGTAATGACCCAACATATAAATCAACTACAAGACCTTTAAGACCTTGACTTATTGGTTTGTAATTACACATTATTTTATAAAAGCAACAAGGTTTTGTCACTTCAGTCTCTTATGGGTTATTGCTTACTTAAAATAGCAAATAAAATCATTACTTGAGAAATACCCAAGTTTCCGATTGTGTTTGGTGCATGTTCAGAGACTAAATGTTTTACTAGGTAATAGTGGTAGGATGGTACGTGTATCCGTCCTGTACTGTACGGTACAGTGTGCGACATCCTTTTGTTACGCCCCGTGACCCAAACTGTCAAAGAAGTAAAATAATGCACGCGAGAAACAAAAAATTCACGTTCACCAATTACCTGGAAAGTTTTGTCAGCACACAAGTTAGTCGATTAGCTGTTGCAGCATTGTAGCATGCTAGTCAGCTTAGCCCTGGTTTGTTCAAGCTTAAAGGACAACAATTTGTGTAAAACTGAGCTTTGTTCTACTAAAGAGGGGTATACATGTGGATACACTTAAAATTTATGACAGACATATTGACAGTCTGCCCCTATTTGAATACTTTACCTGTTAAACTAAGAATTATGGCCAACGAGCCACTGTTGATTTAAAAGACAAATTTGAAATAGATGTGGGCCATCCATTATCATTTTAGTTTTCCCTGCCGAAAACATACCAAACCGCAACCCAACAACCAAGATACATACCGTACAATTTTGTGTAATGTTCCAACTCTACTAGGTAACCAACCTGCTTTTTCTTCAGCTTGAAAATCTGCTGCTCCACTTTCGCAATCTCTCGGTCCACGCGGTCCATGCTCTGGATCAGCTCCTCTTTGGATAGTTTGGAAGGAGAAGCGTCCTGATCATCGCCCATGTGTAGTGCAGATCCTCCTGATGACGGGTGCTCCATTTTGACAGAGAACTGAGACTCCTGGCCAAAATGAAAAGGTTCATTGAGCTTGCGAAACAACTACAGTTCAAGATTTCTACAAAACTGAATGATTATATCTAGTCCTCTAATCTCAGAGAAGTCAGAAGTTCTTTCTCGTTATGGGGAGAGGGCCAAGAGAGTTCACTACATCACTAGTACTGTAAACCGTGTTGTGCTGTTGTTCAATATACTATAACTATACCTATAGAAAGGTAAAGTCTTACCAGAGTAACTCAGTTTGTTTCTGTAAGGACAGAAATGCAAATGTGACTTCTTGGTTTGCAAAAGTAAGTGAAGAGGAACAAGACCCACCTTTTTGACCTCCATAGTGGATCTTAGACTGTCCTGTACTGTGTGTGTTATGGGCATGAGAACACCCCCAGCGGTGGTGGGTGTGCGGGTGATGTGGCCCTCAACAACAGTCTCCATGCGAGGGCGTTTAGTATCCAAGGAGTCATGCTCCGACTGGGCTGAGATGGAGTGAAACTGCTGTTCGTAACCATGGCGTCTCTCTGGAGGCCTAAGAAACAGAAGTAATCAAGGAACTTAAAGACATGTCAGAAACCACAACTGGTTGTCTAGATGTATGATACCCAAACTGTAATCTGGGAACATCCATGGCATCCGTGAGGGAGAGCAGAAGGAAAAACTACTCATCAGTAGAGAGTCTTATATATCAGAGAGTCTTAAGTGAAGCCTTACCTTTCAGTTCCTGGGTGGAATTCAGACAGTAAAGACGGTCTTCTCCGACCCTGTGGATCTTGCATATGAGTCCGATAGTCTGGGACGGTGAAATCCTGAAGGCAAGAGAAACAAACCCAAGATTAAATTAATAATGCAATCTGATCAAGGCCAAAACAGTGTGAAGGGGGGGTGTAGGTGTAAAGCAACAAACAGGTTGGCAGTAGAGAAAAGAAATAAAATACAACATCATGAGTTCACATCCACAGATGTGGCAACCAAATCACGCTAACAGAGACAAAGTCCTGTCTACTCTGAGCAACACATCCATCTTATGCAACAGATATGCTTCAGTTTTAATCAATACAGCTGTCTACAGTGGCTGCTTTATGCACACTTTACAATCCAAACTGTTTTCTCTCAACTTGCACAACACTGATTGTGTATTGGTCTATGAGCACTGTTAAAAGCTGTCTGAGGGGAGTCCCGGTGGCCTAGAGGGTTAAGGTATTCACCATTTAATTGCAACGTCCCCAGTTCATGTTTGGCTGGGGATCTTTTTTGCATGTCAACCCCCCCCTCCTCGTTTCCTGTAAACACTCTGCTGTACTCAATCTAATAAAGGCAAAGTTCCTAGATGAACTCTGAGGGCGTTTTCACTCCCAAACAACTGCAGCTCTCAGTAGAAGACATAGACACAATGTCAGCATTAGGAGTCTATTTACTGAAAATTAAAACTTATTAACGGTGCTTATCCCATCGGTTAAAATAACAGGGTTCGCATTGCATTATCTATACAGGAGGAGAAGCCCATGTCGCTTAGAAAAAGAAAGGAAGATTGAGACAAAGAAAATTGAATAGTACACTGTCGAACAACCACTGGCCAGGAAGTGGGGCAAGACTTAGGCCCTTTTTAAAACTTCGAATTAGTCACAGCACAATTCAATTATTTAAACCAATAGCAATGCTCTGGTCTGATGTGGCAAACTCAAGTGAATTTTGTTGATGTCAAGATAGTTGATTCAACTCTTTCTACTACGCCAACGCTTTTATCAAAAAGCTATTGGGTAAAGACCACATAAAAGCAATCAGCCCAGTTTGACCAAACAAACCTGAACAAGCAACTCCAGTTTTGTCCCAGATTTAAGCAAACAATCCAAATGCCCAGAAATGTACTGCTGACATTTTTCTGTGAAAGTAAGCTTCTAAGAAGGATGCCATTTAAAATGTCTAACAAACATTATCCAATATTCACAACAGCCAAATTAAATAATGACTGACTATGACTATCACAAATATTTGATCAGTAAAAAGACCATAATAATCGCCAATATTTCTTCATCTTAATTATTACAAACTTTTTTTGTTTCATATATAAAGCTGTATACTTGTCTAAATTGTACTAATATTAAAATTAACTCTCTTTATTCATATTAAATGAGTGTCTTATTAAAGTTTAAATATTAATAAAACAAGAATCAATAAAAATAGGAACACTAGTAATATTGCTCCACAGCAGGTAAATGATAGAAAACATCAAATATTTCACTAGCAGTTTGTCGATGTAGTGAAAATGCTGCCTGCAGCTGGATTTGGGCAACCGAGACTGTCTGTGTGTAGCTGCGGTGGACACACAGACAGTCTGTTCAGATTAATCGCCAGATTTAGAATGCAGCCCAAAGACCTTGTTTGACAAATATCTCTCAACTTCTGCCGTTACTGCCCTGCGATGTACATAGATTTATTACAAATAAACAGGTTGATCCCATGAGATTCAAATATGACTTCTTAGTTTGTTAGTGCACTTCAATGCAACTAACTTCTCTTCCAAGCAATCATCAGTACTGCTCCATGCCGACCTGAATTTTAAGTATGAACCGGACACACCAAGGTCAACGGTGACCCTGAGTCCAAATATTTTTATTAGAAACTCTGGCTAAATCTGGCTTGAATCTTTCATCAATAGGGGGTGACACATCAATCACAACATATGACATTGAGTTAGACCCTAACCCAGTGATGGTTAGGAAACTACAGGGAAAAATGTAGCTCTAGACATACTGCAAATGTAACCATTTTATTGGTTTGAGTAACTGTGCTTCTTGTACAGTACCGCGAAAGCTGAAAAATCTTATCAGTTAAATGGTTTTAATTATTGATACTATATATTAAAGCAAAACCCTGCACAATAGGGGAAAAAAATAATAAATGCAGAAATCAGAATCCAAGATGAAGCTGTTTTTCATTGCTTTCTAACTATAAGAAAAGTTCTTTACTTGTTATTATTAAACCTCATAGAAGTGGGTTAACATATTAACCTCCAATGCCTCAGAGTAAAGTAAACACACAAAAGCCTAAAGTGTCGAGAGAGCTGGCATAATTAAGACCAAAACAACAATACAGCGGGAAAGTCTTACCTGTTGGTGGCGCGAGCCGGAGAAGGTGTACTGGACAGAATGTTGAGGGTACCGGCTCTGCTCGCTGCTGAAGCTCCCCTGGCTGGGGGGGTAGCCCGAGCTGCTGGACATCCTGACTCCGTGTTAGCGGACTGCTGCTGTTGCTGCTGCTGCTTCAGAGATTTTAGCTAAACCATGTTTGGAGACACAAACCACCTGCACCAAGATACAAGCAGAAAATGTTTTTTTTGTTAGTCACATTTTTAGACATTCAGATGAATATATCGAAGCCTGCACAAGTAAGAATCTAAGAAAGAAAAAAAAGCAGACAACTTACATTAAATCAAACTAGTTTTGTTGTTAAAAGAAATACAGCATGTTTGAGAGACTGCTGCTGCAGCATCAGTCAGAGAGGTTGGAAGAAGTCTATTGAGCATCAAGTATGCTATCAAGTTAGTGTGCACTAAATAAGTTTGCACTACAAGAGGGGGCACTACAAATCTTAATGATAGTGGAGCGCTACAAATCTTAATGATAGTATGCACTGATCTCATTGGAAAGTCCAGCATCTTTTTTTTTCTCCTAATATTTCTGTTTCCATGCAGGTGAGTGAATATGATATCGACTCTTATTTCCAGTGTAGGTATACGAGTTAGAATCAAATCCAAAATACACCCCTCTTAGCGCTTACCTTACCTGCAGCGGTGGCAAGGTTTTTACCCAAAAGTGCAAAGATGATCTTGGAACAACTGGTACATAACGAAACAGAGATGTGCAGTTGCAGCTCTGGAAAACACCAAAACAGTATCTCTGTGGTCTGAAAGAACAGGGGCCTGTTCTTTAAAAATGGATAACTGAGATAATTTGATTTAACTGGTGAATTTGTTATCAGCCTGGATTTTATTTGTTCTTTACAGTGGTCTAAAATCTAATAATAAAAAATGCAGGATTCAAGTCTCCACGTCCATCAAAAATTCAGATCTTCCCCAACCTTGACTGAGTAGTTTGAGTTGTACATACCTAATCATGTGGGTATTGTTGAAAAGTACTTGAACAGATCTCTGTCTGAACAGATTCATTCAGTATAAACAAATCAGCAAAAACATTGTCAGTAGTCATTTTGCAGATATATTGAATATCACTTTATGTTAATAACAAACACTTTAAGCAGAATTATGTACTTTCTTGAAATATTTGCAGATAGATGTAATTCTTATTAAAAAAACACTATGTTTGTACTGTAAAATGGTCTGTAGGTTGTTAAAGAGTCACCAATCAACAGTATTAGAAAGATACAGGTTTAGTTGGATAGTTAACATTATTTTGTAAAAATGCTTTTGTGTGATTTAAAAATACATTCCAAAGAAATGAAAAAACTAGTGGATATTAAAAAAAAATCCATTTGTAACCTACAGATAAGTAATTCAATGCTCATATCTACAGGAAGTTTAGCCTTCTAAAAATCCATTCAAATAAAGTTGTAATTTGTAATGATGAATAAAACATATACAACTTGCTTTCATTCTATGTGTAAATATCAAATATCTTTGTATTCTATTACTTCTTTCCTAAAACACATTTTATACATGAAATATGCTAGCAAATTAGATGAGTCACACAGACTTACGTTATTATCAATTGTTCATGTCATTTCATCTCTTGTTCAAACATCTGTTGTTAATTAAAGGGACTGGCAGGGTGTACCATAGGCATTTCATAGCTAAACATTTTTCATAGGAAAATTCTTCAGATTTTAATTAACTTCAGCTATGCAGCCAAGGTAAAAAAGTTCAAGGCGAACCTTACACGTCATGCCAACCAATCATACGAGGAGTGATCATGGTTTCAGCTTTCCACTCGTGTATCCATTAGGCTGCTTCTGAATAACTTCCCATGGTTATCTGATATCATAATTTCATCCAAGATTAACAAATCAATCCTCCACTTTCATTTAGGTTCATGTTAGTTGTTAGAATGGAAATTATCAAGTTAATTTTAGCTGTTGAAGTCCTGTTGGCAATAAACAAGGAGTAGGACAGAGGCAGGAAGCATGGTCACAAAGATCTTGGTCACACAGTACTTTTCAATTGAACAAACACATAAACTTTTTAGTTGGTCCAATTATTTTACAGCCGACAAACACACAGGAAATACTTATGCGTCACTTTTTAAGGGATTCTTTTCTAACAGGGATCCAACATATTAATCGGTGTTCTGCTGTCTCAAGCATTTTTATTTTAGGTCTGCAAGATTTACAGCATGGCCACAATGCCAAGACATTATGATGCTAACTTCAGGGTTGGAAAAGCACCAACCGTTGCCACCATAACCAGGGTGGGAAGTTGTTATTTTATTTCAATCCGCAGGCCACATCGTTTGGTTGGTCCCATAATTTGGGATCAACTTTCACAAATTCAGGAGGGATACTAAAAATATCATCAGTGAAAAGTTTTTTTTAAAAACTAACCAGCCACATTGATTGTTGCTGGAGGATGACATTTTTTTAACCATAAATTCAAGATCCTTTACCCCATATAGAATGACACAACTTTGCATCTTAAATTTGTAAACCATAAAAGCAGTTGAAAAAGTGTTTTCTAGACAAAACTGACACCAAACAGGTCATGGATCTGGTTCTTCAGTGTATGTGAAGCAAAGTCTCATTTTCAGCACCACCTTTTGGCTTTGGGCCAAACTAAGAGAGAACAAATCCTCTCAAAGCAAATTGTCCAATTTGAGAGGAAGACATACATCTCAAAATGTGAGGAGCAATTGAAACAATAATAAAAAAAAAAAAAATGCTCAGAAAGAGCACTTTGCATAACTACAGCTGCCTCAATGTATTACAACCACCAACCACACTTTATGCTTTACTTTTACTATTGCATTCTTTTCTTCACTTGATTTAATTTACTCCTACATAACTTTAGGGGTATTTGGTTACGTTGCTTTCCAAAAAGATTATTGACCAATCAACTGAGATGGACAACATTACTAAATAAAATAAAATTCACGCTTGAAAATGAGTAAGTCTGGGGTTATGACCAAATATACATCCTGCAGGGCTGACAATTAATCAAACAGGAAACAAAAGGTTGCACTGCTGCTGTTGGGGAGGATTTTTGTCATATGTCAATGGAGGTCTTCACAAATAGATTATGTGTTCCTGGCCTCCAAATGAAAGATTAGGAAAAAAAACCAGCCTTCCTGGGTACAGGCCTGCCAGTCACAGCACCATCCCTGCTTAGCAAGAAACCAAATCCCTGTTTTATTTTATTATACATAGCAACTGATATTAATGTGTTTACCATCAGAATCAGCTGTTGCAGCTCTGGTTAGTGACCTGATTTCATATAAATCTTATACATATATTTGAACTGTATTTACCTTAGTGTTTCAAGGCCTTTTTAAAGGAGAGGCCGTTTCAGTCAGAATAAAACGACTCACGTTAGTAAGCTTTTCAAACGGTGGAGTTCTTGGTAGTTAACTGTAGATGCGTTTAGATGTCTCTGGTGGTTTCCACGGTGGACTTCATGTCGTCACACACGGCCTAGCAGAGAGAACATCCTGTGTGTTGTTATTGTTGTCTTTAACACCATACTGTCATATAAACGCACTGGATGTGTCGCTTGTCTTGGGGGATGGGTCTGTTTCCACAACAGAGCTGCTCCGGAAATGCACCAAAAACACGCACGATAATAAAGTCAGTTTAAAGGGTGATGCTACTTTAACATTCAGGTAGTAGAACAGCGTCTCAGGTGTTGTTGTTGTCGCTAGCTAGCTAACTTAGCCCGTGTTTCACCTTTCAATTCTCAACCACGTCGCCATCTTGCGAGGCAGACTTCCATCGCAGACCGGGGCTCTCACACTGCGAGCTAATCAGACATGTTGCTTTGCTGCTCGTTAGCGATGTGTACTCACCTCATGTTTAGACAGTATAGCGATGGGAGAGAATCGTATCCCCTGACAGAAATATGGGTCAATGGTTGATTGTAAGTCCGCGGGTTGCGAGCTGTGGACGGCTGGTAGACCGAAGGCTGCGCCGCATTTGTCGGTCGCTGTCCTGGCAGGGTAAAACAACACGTCCTTACCTGGTGGAATACACGGGGTACTGGCATTCATCAACAAATGTGAATGTACAATAAAACTATATTATTTAGCTTTAGGAGAAATGGTGGACTCCTGTGTCACCCTTTGCATAAAAACGTAACATTTCCATTTTATATTTGTATGTACCTGTGAGGATAACACAGTGTAACAGCTAAATCTTCCCCTCAAACACGGCAACGTTCCTGGTGTTTGTAATTTTCACTTTTCAAAAACATAGATTTCGTTTGATTGATTTAACCTTTTCTACATTTTTCTGGTCCCTTTTATTCAGATATCCCAGAAAAATATTATGTGTCATATTAATGTGTTCGTTTTCCTAAGAAGTTGATCTAAACTGAAATGAAGTGAGAAAGCGACAGTGACTTCCAGAGAGTGAAACACACTATTGTGGGCCTAAAGTTGGCAGCTATTTGTTTGTTGGACTTATTTCTAATACTTTATTGATGCAATCTTTTAAAGACGGGTTAACGTAAGATATTTCAGACAGGCTGTAGATGTGTTTTTACAAGTGGAACCATTTCCATGTTTGGACTTTTGTCTTTACACGGAGTGTTTAAGGTAACGGTCAAAATAATGAGTGTTTACCTCGTTGTCTTCATCGCTCTATCCTATCTGATTTGGATCAAATGCATTTACTGTCGACATCGGCTAGCTCTGGTGGAGTCTTTGCAACGTGTAATGAACGTTACACCGAGCAGAGACGTAACCGGCCTCCGGGCTCTGGTTGTGACTGCGCATCCGGATGATGAATGTATGTTCTTCGCGCCAACGATCCTACGACTCGTTGAGTTAGAAGCCAGCGTTCATTTGCTGTGTTTATCAGAAGGTATGGTTACTTTAGCACGTTTTCATAAATGTTTTACCTACTAGGTGTATTAACAGAAAATAGTTTTCAAACCACACAAGTAAGGTTGCCTTTAATGGAAAGTGAAATAGCAGCTCACATACAGCTATAGTCATAATCAGTCTCAGGTTTCAGGATGACTGAAATGATGGTGTAAAGCAGCCCAATCTAAAATCCTACATAGTTATTAACATCGATTTCCAGAGCAACTAGCTTCTACAGGAAATGCCTAAAATTGTTAGTTTCCTTTATGTTAAAAAAAGGGGTTCTGTGGTGAGCTACAGGCAATTTAATTTTATGATAAATTATGAGCTACATAGAAGTACAAATGTAATCTTTAGAAAGTAAAGGCTTTGCAGTACTATTAAAATCTATTAAACATAAATCACATCTATGGAGCCCTTTATTTTATTTATATCCAACTTAACTGATGTTAGAGGACCATTTTACATTGCTTAAGAGCATATGCTGTTTCAAAATCATTGGAAATGTTTCACCAAGACATATGTTAGACTTACATTTAGATCCTCCTGTCATTTCGGTATATCTATAGCCTTATTTCTCCTCCAAATATGTACAGGAAACTACTACAAACAAGGATCTCAGCGCAAACAAGAACTTCTCAACAGCTGTGCCGTGTTGGGGATACCAGACTCCAGAATCACCATTATAGACCATAAGTAAGCACTAAATACACAACATACAGAGTACAACATTTCAGTTGTGTGCCTTTTTAATACCTGCTTATGCTGGCCCTCTGCCTGTTAGAGCTCATCAGTCCAATTCATCTATCTACAGTATGTATGTATATATATATATATATATATTTATGTATCCATCTCTGAAGAGTATAGTAAAGCTTGTTTTTGAATTGTAATTAATGAAATCTGAAACTATCTTTTTTGTTTACTTAATTATTTCACAATTTAGTTTTAAAAAATAAAGTTGTCCTTAGTGGAACAATGCCATTTGATTTAGCCTGTAATGTTTGCACCACCTGGTTGTTTGTTTGTTTGTTTGTTTGTTTGTTTGTTTGTTTGTTCTGAGCAGTCTATCAACGTGTTTTAGCAGTCACAGTGGATTATTCAGTGCCAATGATCTCTATTGGGAACATTGGGTTAATTTGGATTATTAGGACTGCTTAGCCAGGTAGCTTAGATTTGCTGAAAACAGGCCTCAGACTTCCATAGTCATTTTTTCATATCTGCAACTGCAACATTTTACTTACTGGTAAAAACAAACCTTGCACATTCCAGCTTTGTTGCAGGAACATCACAGTTCAAAGAAAAAATCAGATTTTTATCACTGTATTGAATAATGTGGAATGCTGTTAAAGATGTACAGTTCTTTCTTCGTTAGTCTGTAAATGCCTCCAAGTTAAAACAGTCTTGACTCATAACCATTTTCACTTCATAACCATTTTCACTTCATAATCAAAGCGGTGAGCAGAACCGGTAGCCAGAACTTCTAACAGAATTGTTGGCCAAATTCTTGGGGAACTCGCTCTTCTTCTGTTTTCTTCTGTGTTTGGCTGTTGATGCAGATGTAGGACTTTCAGTCTCCTGGCTCTGGCTATTGGCGAGGTCCAGTTACAGAGAACGTAGAAGGTCAAAAGTGATGTTGAAAAGGGGAATTTTTTTTTTTTTCCCCCAGTGGATCAACCCTGCAGCTTGACTTGAAAATGTTTTGAGTTTCTAAGAACCTCAGGGCTGCCTACATGTGAGTCTCTACATGTTGGCTCACCAGGAGAGCTGTTTGAACTCTGGGTCTAACCTGGAACTCACAGTAATAAGTTGGCAGCCTGCCCAGGTTGTCTACCCCTGAGTACATTGTGTGTGTGTGTGTGTGTGTGTGTGTGTGTGTGTGTGTGTGTGTGTGTGTGTGTGTGTGTGTGTGTGTGTGTGTGTGTGTGTGTGTGTGTGTGTGTGTGTCTGTGTGGTCTGTGTGTGTCTGAGTGGGGGCGTGTGTGTGTGTGTGTGTGTGTTTTCAAACACACACACACATGCAGACTTTACAGTTTTATCATCTTGTGCACACAGAATAGAGCTGAACTTTGATCTTGGTGCTGTCTGCACTTCTGCTGAACTGGAGTGTAGCCCATTTTCCCTTTCTGTGTATTCTGTTGTTTGCCCAAAACACACACCTAATCAGCACTTTGAGAGCCCCACTCACTCACAACCAAGCTCTCTCTCTCTGTACCACTCCTCCTCCTCCTCCTCCACCACCTCCTCCTCCTCCACTTGTCCATGTCTGCTGAAGCCAACTGCCAAGGACTGTGGGATATGTTTGGAAATGCTTTGAGCACTGCTAATGTAGGTCATTCCAAACTGTTTTTCTTCCTTGTGTGTCTGTACATGGCTAGCCACACTTTGGCTTTGCTCTTCACCTCCTCTGCCCAAGTATGTGCAGATGCACACCCAATGTCTTGACCTCTCCCTGTTTTTCACACAAGTCATTTAATTGTGCACAAAGAAAAGTGCAGAGCAAAACTTGGTAGCCGGTCTACTTTTCATGTTTACACCTCAAATACAATAGAAGCTAGTAGTTTTGAATAGAAATAAAATGTGCATTTTATGGATCATCTCTAATGTTAAGCAGTGAAGACGTTAAAGATAATGTCAACCCTAAAACAAGCTCCATGGCTATGAATATGAACACCTTGGCTCAACACGGGACTTTTTTATGTGATGGAACATTTTTATGTGATGGAACCTGGAGCAGATCATCACAGTTTGTGGTCTCAAAATATTTGGCATGAGTTTATGCCTAGCTGGGTATCATTTCTCTGTAATGCGAACACAAACCAGGAAGTTGGCTATACCTTGGAAAGTCAGCCTTGACACTTGTCACTGTCCACCTACTTGGACTTTGGTTCCCTTGTTCTCCTTGTTGTTACAGTTATGCATGAAATCCATTGTAATGAGTAATTTGGTCTTGCAAGAACGTTTCAAATCCCTTCTTGGAGGAGTTTTGGACCACGAGGGGCTGTTTTTCTAAGAAGGGGTCCCTGTTTTGTTTTTTTGTGCATTAGGACGCTTGGACGTGTAGAACACCCTGCTAATGGTGTCACACTTTTCCATCAAGACATTGTATTTAAAACTATATCAGAAATGAGCAAAAATAAAGCAGTCGGTGCCGGACTAGATGAATGTAAATATGTATTTTTTGCAGTATGGGCTGTGGCTACTGTACTATCATCTCATTCATCATTTTGTTTTCTCAGCTTCACAACAAAAGACTAGCAGGCAGTATAGGTTACGTTTCATGACAGAAATGGGCGAGACTTGCATACTCACAACCGTAGCCCGCGGAATCAACAGGAGTAACACGTGAATTCTGTTTTAAAATAGGATTTTCACTTTAATGCTCACTGAATAGGACAGCTGTGTAGACAGTATCTGGGGCCCCAGTGCATGTTGGGGCCTTTGTGATCAAGCTCGATCTGAGCACGCTCTGCTGCCTCTCCACTTGCACTGGCTTGACCTCTGTCTGCTCCCTGGACTCGATTATAGCAGCTCACTGCACAAATCCAACCACTTCTGCACCACATTATCGGTCGGTCTGAAATGACACAACTCTCTAGCTCACCCATCTCATTTCTGTCGAATTCTAATTTGACTCCATGATATTTGTCCATGATAACATGCTTTTTATTTTAAATAATCTTACAACAGAAGTAAATCTCAAACAGAAAGCTTTTGTTTTTCGATTGGATTAGTGTAAATCTCGGCATGGATGTAACCAAAGAGCTCAGCACTAGTTTCTAGAGTGGAAAGCCGTGTTTTGCTGCAGTAACACCGTATGCCCACACAGGGTTTAAATATACATTGATCAGTGGTAAAAAATAGCCCTAGCTCATTTATAAAAGCATGGCAGGGCGCAGTAAATAGTGGGGAGATGTTCCAGCCTCGCCGCTGACCTCCGGCTGTGCTTTTATCCTCGATACATTTGTCACACGCTGGCCTCCGCATATTCAAACAGTTGCTTTTCCCATTTACTGAGTCCTGCAGCCGGCAACAAGCTGTCACTCACACATTAAAATGTCTTTCTCTGCACGACATACATTCTCTACAACCCTAAAGCATTATCTCCATGGTTAGCATTATTTCCATGGTTGTTTTCATGACACCTTATATCCTCAACATGAGTGAACATTAAAAAAATAAAAAATGCAACCACAGATCTTTGAATCATTGTAAAACAACATGTGTGTCTATTGGTGTTGTTACCATGGTTGTAACTGCCTTATTACAGTGTGATATTGTGGGCGTTCAGTCAGTTTGTAGTTGCATCTCAGCCGTTCCAGGCAGGACATATAATCTGACTGTGTGGACAGAAGTCTGGCAGTTTCAGAGGCCTGTGGTCCATGTGACCAGACAAAACAAGCCCTCTCTCTCTCTCTCACACACACACACACACACACACACACACACACACACACACACACACACACACACACTCTCACACACATTCGAATCCCCTCACTGGGCCAAAGTTCAACAACTGCATACAGATGCCTGCAAGCAATTAAACATCCACATGCAAAGCTACAAAAGGGGGAGTTGGGGAGGTTACTTTAGGTCATTAAGCATGGTTGCCATGGCGAAGATGACCTAACATGACACTCAGCCTGCATCCTGATTGAGAAAGGTCAGGTATCTTGTGTCTCTTGTTCATTTATCTTTTCCTCCACCTCTGTGCAGGCTTTTGCTCAGCTGCGTTTGTTGAACTGCATGGCAAAATGTCTAAAATAAAACATGAATAAAAATGACATTAAGGGGAAAAAAGCATAAGGCATGAGTGTAGATACTTAATATTCATGCACTTATGCCAAATTCTCACAAAATCCTCATTTAACATTGATTTAGATTTAATTTCACTGTGCCGTCCTACTCTTAAACACACCCACACACACACGCATAAGCCTTAAGACATGTCACTGGTGTCACAGCAGTCCATTCACTCGATGAAAGACGGTTTTAAACTATCTCTGAACCCCCACCCCTCCTCCCTGTGACATAGCCGACCCCCGCCCCAACACCCCTCACACCAAATCCTGACCCCCACACCACCGTCAGCCCAATAGGTTTGAAGCCTAATCCATCACTTCCCTCTACCAGCTCAACTGTCCTGGCTCATTGTTAGCAACGAAGGGGAGGGGAACAACTGTTGAAAAACACCCCCACACACACCTACCCCCATTTTATGCATTTATATATATGCTTGCATGCACCGTCACGCCACCCATGTGCTAGCCCGAGTGTACAACAACACATCTCGTCATTGTCAAACCAAGACCCCCACAGTTTAGTGTTTCAAACTGTTGTGCAGTCAGTTTCTTTAGTTGGTTGTGTTTTTGATCAACATAAATTAAGGTGGTCGTAACTAGTGAACAAACTGAATCCACTTCAAATGCAACCCACAGGACTTTTTTATGTGAACTGTGTTTGCTTAGTTATGTGTTTTTAAGCACTTTTTTGTGGCTGTTTTCTCTAAAGTGCAGGGGGGGATGTTGAACAACCGTACAAAGACATGTTTTTAGTTTCTAAACTGAGAAAAAAAATCTGTTTATTATTTGTGCCAAAAAAAAGGGAGCCCATGCATGTTTAGTAGGCCAAGAGCTTGAGCTGGCCAAGTGGGATGTTAGAAGTATACGCTCTGTGTTGTCTCCAGGCTGTAGTTTCTGATGAAGACGATGCTAAGGGCCATCTGACCTTTAACCCCCCCTGGGCTTCCCAGCACTCCCCTGTGTTTGCATTCTGTAACAGCCGTTTTTTCAAAAGCTTGGTTAAATCTGCACAGCAAAAATCTGGTGCTCGGCAAGGGATAGGATGGCTCGGCTTAAGAAACACTGCTTATGTTGTGTAGAATTGACTTTCAGTTACAGTGAGGTAACAATGCAAACACAATGCCCTCTTGTTTCTCAGTAACACACTGTTGTAAGACTTTGGTTTTTTTGCCTCTTCAGAAAACTTCCAGATGATCCCAAAGCAGAATGGAGCGTCTCACTGGTCTCCTCTCTAATTGTGCAGCACATGAGAGTTCACTCCTTCAACATGGTATGCTCAGCTCCACACTGAACTTGTGCCTTTACCAACAGTCGTTTTTCTGTAATTTCCTGTTTGATGTTAACACACAATTTCCCTGCCATTCAGTGTACAGAATCCATGTATTGTTCTGTTCAGTTTTTAACGTCTTGGCACCACAGCTCTCTAGCTTATTATCCCAGTTTCACTGTCAGCTGGTGTTCTTTTTGTCTAACTCAGACTTTATATTGAACCTCCCTTCAAAACGAGGGGAAATGGCCTCTGCTGCAGCAGAAAGTTTATATTCAATTTCGGTGTTTACACAGAGATTCTTATCTGCCCCGGTACAGTTCTGCACTATTAGCTAATGGGAATGTGGTTAATTTAGATTCAAAGTATTTTCATCTGGGCTATCTCAACAACAGCACAAATGGTCAAACGCTCTGACAGACAGAAAGTACAGTAGTTTTGGCAACAGACAAAAAAAACAGAAAGCCACAGTTCTTTAGGGAAGATGATTACCCACAGCTGTGTTGTTCTTTGCTGTAGTTGCTGATCTCTTTTTGTTATCAAAGACGACAAACAAACACTCCGTCCCCTCCCATCCTGTCAGGCTGAGCTGCAAAAAAAATGCTTCCAGACCAAAAAGTAAGCCAAGGGAACATTTCTTATCTAACAATTCAGCAAAAACGCACATAGATGAACATGTAGATTTGAAAGGTAGCTCACTTTTCCTGCTCTTGAACTGAGTAACTTGTTTCCTCGGTCTGACACTGTGCCATTCTCTTGGTTTTCCATATACAAGCCAGCAGGAATGAGGAGAAAGTTCACTTGTTAATTATAATAATGTGGTTGGGAGCTCTAACTTAGGCTTGATTGCAACAACATAGTCATGGTAGAATACGCCTGAGCATTACAAATGCCAAGTCTTTAGTCAGGCACTCTTTCTTTCCCTTTGACCTGATTCTTTTCTCTTTTTTTTTTCACTTGCTTCCTCTGGTGTGCAAGCATGCGCACTGAAAAAAAACCCTTTTAAATATCAGTTGTCAGCTGCCAAGCAGCTCCACAGTTAGATACAGAAAACCCTTCCACTAACCCAAGAAAAAATCCTCCGTTTATTTAAATTCACTTTTAGATACCCAGGTTCTGGCTTTTCACCCACACAGTGAGATATTTTGTTGTTTCAGGTGCTGACCTTCGATGGGAGCGGAGTGAGCGGCCATGCCAATCACACAGCCATCCATAAAGCTGTCAGGTACTGACTCGACTTCAAGGCTTTGCCATCAGGAAAAACAGATTTTTTTTTTTGTTGAAACCCCTACTCTTAAAGATGCCATCCTTAGGGATATTATGTGGCTTACACATGCACACAGAACCCCGCCCACTCCACAATCGTAAAACGGTGTCCAGGAAAACATTTGGACTCGCATCAACATCCATCTTTTCCAAATGTTTCCCCAAAAACATGCACACACACACACACACACACACACACACACACACACACACACACACACACACACACACACACACACACACACACACACACACCCCATGTTTTTTAGAATCGGCCTGTTACATAGCTGAGAGGTCGTCCAAACAGAGTCCTCAGAGGCACTCGGCTTTGCTCCCAGAGAGCAGCAGTAAATCCTGTCCCTGAAGTGGTGAGGTGGGAGGGCAGCTCTGGTTAGGAGAGGCCAACCAAGCCAGTTACATCAGACTGTTTGTTTTGCACCGTGCTGTGTACGTCGCTGTCGTGTAAGTCACGGTGTTTTCCCTCACTGAGCCTGTACGGACCTCTGTCAATCCGTGGGCCTCATCTGTTGACAAGATATGAGCTCTCCAAATCACATATCATGATTCCAATCAGGCTGGAACCCAGAGGGGCCGTGCACTAGTTTCGCCAAAGTTCAATGGGTTGTTGTTGGGTTTTCTTTTTTTTTCTCAGCAGCTATTGGATTTGGGAATGCAAGTTGGGAGGAAAACATGACTCCCACCAAGATTTAAAGACGAGTTACTGTAGTAACAAGAAATATGAAATGGAGAATTATTTTTCCCACACAAAAAAGAACTCCAGCACTGCATGATCTGAAACACACACAATCGTAGATATTAAGCAGTATTAAGGCCTAATGCATGGCCTTTTCTGTGAGTTTACAGTCATCGACTTCTCACCCGTTTGTGTTGTAATCAGCATAACCAAAACTCTAATCTCAGTCACATATTGGCAGGTAGAAACATGACATCATGGTCATTTATTTTATAGAGGTTGCCAACACAAACCCTGTCAGTAAGAAGAAGTACCTGTTTGACAACAACCAATGTTTGCCTCCTTGACATTTTCTGCTTTTCTCCTCTTACAGCCATCTTGCTTTCACCGGACAAGTACCCAATGGTAGGTGTGTCAAAAAAGAAAAAACTTTAAAAAGGTTCATATTTTAATTAGAGAGTTGTTTTAAGTGACCAAAGGGTCACGGGTCTGATTTACTGGTCACTGAGAAAAGTCGTCAGTAAAAGTAAAAAGTCTTAAGCATGATTCTGGTTGAAAGTGATTCTCATTGGATGTGTGAAATGACAATGAGTGCACAGGCCCAGTAAAAAAAAAAGTTTTATAATTTATTAGGCATTAAGCAGAACAGAAAATGTCTTCCTCGCATGAGCAGCATCCCCACCCCCCTCCAATTGGTGTTATAGAGAACCCTGTAAAGTGTAAACTTTTTTTCAAGACTTTTTTTTTGTTAATGTACAGCACCCTCTGCTGTTCAGAAGGGATGCATGAGTCTTGTGTCTTCTCTAAACATTTTGGTCTGCTGGTGGCAGCATGAGGCCGTTTTAATATTTAACCTCAACCTACATATACTGGTTTCATTCCTGATTTCAGACTCTGTTGTTAAAATCAGTGCATCTGGTTCTTTACCTCTTTAATGTTGAAGTAATATCAAAACATATGCCAATTGGTCTTTTAGTTTCAACTAAAGAGGAAGTCCTCCGGGTATGTGAATGTAAAGTAGGACAGAGAGGAGCCAACATGCTACTACAGACTCAGAGCTCATTATTTTGCTTGTATTTGAGCACACCTGCGTTAAAATTTGAGTAGACGGCACAATAAGAAACAAACACAGCAGGCCGGAGCAGTTAATCATACATGAGATGTCAACGGTTGCACTGTGCTGTTGAATTGAAGGGAGTCATTATCATCTGAGTCCTGCAGCCAAAGCCAACACACACTTTATCTTTGAGCTGCCTGGCCCTCTTTAGCCCTCAGTGAGCAACCTTCAAAGCAGCAGGACTGTCATCAATCACGCTCACTGGTTATTTCTTACCATTACGCATTTACACTTCACCTGTTCGACTGGTCCTACTGTAGCCTCTAGGAAAGGCGGGAGAGAATTAGACCCAACGTGATTGTAATAAGCCTCTTCGCCTGGCTGTGCTTCCTGCTCCTTACCAACAGCTTTAAGCTTCTTGTGCCCCACAAACTCCTGCTGCATGGCAAAGGTCATAGTTGAAATATTTTGTATCATATTGACCGTCTAAGCCATTCAACTACAACACAAACAGGAGTTTGCTTCACAATAAAAACATCTGAGATTGAACAAACTGAGAAGAACGGCCTAGTAAAGGGTCTGCTGTTGTGAACATATAACAAATTAACCGCTAACTATTGTCTGTCCTCCCAGACTGCTGTTTGCTCTCCCTGGTGACCGTTGGCCTCCTCAGGAAGTACATCTCCTTCCTGGAGCTTCCCTTCAGTTGGCTGCTGCCCTCATGCCTCCGCTGTATTAACGGCTCTCAGGGCTACAGGCGAGCCAAAGTAAGCCTTGAAAAGGACAGTTTGTTGGCAAGACAAGATCTTCGTCTGGTTTTAGAGGGCACATTTTAACAAGGCTATATACAGTATATGTGCTGAAGTTTGTGAATCTGAGACGCTCCGCTGCAGTTGAGGATATACAGCGGGTAAAATAAGTATTGAACACGTCACCATTTTTCTCAGTAAATATATTTCTAAAGGTGCTATTGACATGACATTTTCACCAGATGTGGGTAACAACCCAAGTAATCCATACATACAAAGAAACAAATAAGTTCAGAAATTATGTTATGTGTAATAAAATGGAATGACACAGGGAAAAAGTATTGAACACGCTGTCTGAAATGTATTTAATACTTGGTACAGAAGCCTTTGTTGGTGATGACAGCTTCAAGACGCCTCCTGTATGGAGAAACTAGTGGCATGCATTGCTCAGGTGTGATTTTGGCCCATTCTTGAAGTATTGAACACATGTAGAAAGGGAGGTGCAAAAAGTCATGGAAAGCCAAGACACCAGCTGAAATCTATCAGTAATTAGAAAGCAATCCTGCCCCTTGTTAGTGCAAATGAATATCAACTGGTTCAGTCCCAACTGATGGCCTATAAAAAGGTGTGTCATTACCAAGGTGTCACACAAGAAACATCTCATGATGGGTGAAAGCAAAGAGCTCTCTCTAGACCTTCACAACCTTATTGTTGCAAACATACTGATGGCATTGGTTACAGAAGGATTTCTAAACTTCTGAATGTTCCAGTGAGCACTGGATGTGGAAAGAACATAATTTCACCATAAACCGGCCACGACCAGGTGCTCCTCGCAAGATTTCTGACAGAGGAGTGAAAAGAATTATCAGAAGAGTTGTCCAAGAGCCAAGGAGCACTAGTGGAGAGCTTCAGAAAGACCTGGAATCAGCAGGTACAATTGTTTCAAAGAAAACAATAAGTAATGCATCAACCGCCGTGGCCTGTATGCACGCTCACCACGCAAGACTCCACTGCTGAAGAAAAAGCATGTTGAAGCTCGTTTAAAGTTTGCTGCACAACATTTAGACAAGCCTGTGAAATACTGGGAGAATATAGTCTGGTCAGATGAGACCAACATGGAACTCTTTGGAGGCCATAATACACACCATGTTTGGAGGTCAGATGGCACTGCACATGATCCCAAAAACACCAGACCAACAGTGAAGTTTGGAGGTGGAACATCATGGTGTGGGGCTGTTTTTCAGCATACGGCACTGGCAAACTTCATATAATTGAAGACTTATTGCACTCGTATTAGTTGCTGCACTTACTGTATTCGTATCAGTTCGCTGCACTTATTGAATTTGTATTTGTTTACTGCACTTATCCTATTCGTAGTAGTTTGTAGCACTTACTATATTCGGATTAGTCTGTTGCAATTATTGTTTTCGTAGTAATTTGCCTCTGCACTATACTTTTGCTCTGGTTTATGCTTTAAGATGCTTGTTTAAGAAAGGAGATGCACTTATGACTTCTGGTGACTAGTAGTTCTCTTGAATACCTATGTTGAATACACTTCCTGTAAGTCGCTTTGGATAAAAGCGTCTGCTACATGACTGTAATGTAATGTAATGGAAGGATGAATGGAAAAATGTACCGAGACATTCTTGATAAAAATCTGCTGCCATCTAGCAGGATGATGAAGATGAAACGAGGGTGGACATTTCAGCAAGACAATGATCCCAAACACACAGCCAAGGAAACTCTCCATTGGTTTCACAGAAAGAAAATAAAGCTGCTAGAATGGCCCAGCCAATCACCTGACCTGAATCCAATAGAAACTCTATGGAAAGAACTAAAGATCAGAGTTCATAGAAGAGGCCCACGGAACCTTCAAGATCTGAAGACTGTTTGTGTGGAAGAATGGGCCAAAATCACACCTGAGCAATGCATGCCACTAGTTTCTCCATACAGGAGGCGTCTTGAAGCTGTCATCACCAACAAAGGCTTCTGTACCAAGTATTAAATACATTTCAGTAAGCGTGTTCAATACTTTTCCCCTGTGTCATTCCATTTTATTACACATAACTTAGTTTCTGAACGTATTTGTTTGGTTTTCTTTGTATGTATGGGTTACTTGGGTTGTTACCGACATCTGGTGAACATTTCATGTCAATAGCACCTTTAGAAATATATTTACTGAGAAAAATGGTGACGTGTTCAATACTTATTTTACCCGCTGTATGTCATCAAGCTAATATTTTTATATAAAGGTATAAATACATTAACACTAAGCAGCTGAGAGATTTGTTCACTTTTGGCTTTTAATCGGATGTCACAATACAATGGTTTACATAACCACATACTAACCCTATTTTCTTTTCCAGGATGCCATGTTTTGTCACCGCACTCAACTCCTGTGGTTTCGTTACCTCTACATTACTTTCTCTCGGTACATGTTCGCCAACACATTCCAAATTATCCCACAAGGACCAAAGAACCTGAAGATATATTGATTTGTTACTGTGTTACTGTAGGTGTCCTGCTGCCTAAATCCTCAATTACTGTGGAAGGAGTGAATTTAGTTTACAAATCTGATGAACTGTCTTTTTCTCACTGTGAATAAGGATTTCTTCAGTAATTCATTAGCTAAAGTAGCCAGAATATTTTTTCATAAGCACTTTCCATGAACAAAGCTGACACTAATTTTGAAATAACCGAAACGTCTTGTATGTTTGCCTCTACAGAAATGTCTTTATTGTCTTTACACTGTATACAAACAACACTAGGGTTTGATAAGTTGGGGGGGGGTGGTTATCTTATAATGTTGAATATGCTGTACAGAAATTCTATTACACTGTTGATTAAAAAAAAAAGAACTTGATTGTTATATCACAGTGGTGTTACTTTGCTTCGCTCTCAGCTGTGTGTTTGGACATGTCTCTGATGCTCTTGTGAACCTGCATGCTTTCTTCCCACTTCTCCCCACAAAACGCCTCCACTGTGACACTGCGGACGGTACCTGGATCCAGACAGTGAGGAGCAACGCCTGGCAACAAAAGGACAGCTCCATTATTTATATGTAAACAAACCAGTCTATTGTCTCAAGCACATTTCACTGACAACTTGGCTTTACCGGCTCAGTAATGCAAAATATCAAGATTCAAGGGTGTTATCCCGATAACACTGTCATCTATTGTAGAATTTTTTTTCTCATTGTGAGAATAACAAATGCCACACATATAGTAGAGTGGGGAGGTTAGTTTGGCATAAACACAACAAAATGTAGATACAACACATGAGAATGGTGTGTCTGTCTTGTGTTTGCGGTCATACCGTATCCATCAGGGTTGGAGCGTGGAGTGTAGAAACTTTGAACTCCACAGGTTTTACAGAAGGTGTGTTTGGCAACGTGAGTGTTAAATGTGTATGTGGTCAGATTATTGGACCCCTTGGAAGATAAAAAAATAATAATTATTCACTTAAATATTCACTTATTTCCTCGTATGAAAGGTTTTGGCTTGAGTTTAGTACCTGTAAGAGTGTGAAGTGATTTTTTGGAACAATGAAATGATGGTTTTGTTTCTTTGTGCAAATGCTGCAGCTGGAGAAACAGACACAAATCAGATTATATTCTCTTCAATGTGATGGGATGGACCATAACTTAAAAATCGACTACCGATTAATCTTATTTAACATTATACATGTCTTGAACAACCTTGTTTTCTTGGTGACACACATTTGTAATTTAAAACAATGAGACAATGTCATTGAATTTAATATCCTTACTTGCATTGGAAAACATGGAGGTCTGGGGAACTCAAGACTTCAAATCTAACAGCCCCACAGTGGCAGCCGCCTTTGTGCTTCACAAGATCCATAATGTGGGTACAAAGAAAACTACAAACCATCACGATGAATACATATTTTCATATTTGACTATTCTGGGATGAAAGGCCTTACTTCAGTCACGTTGTTGTCGTCAAGAAGAGAAGGAGCAGGCATCTGATCTGATGAAACTGACGTGACGTGTTTGTTGTGAAACCTGTTGACGTGGAACTGAACGTCCCGCCTGAAACAACTCCAATGACCCTGCTGGAGAAAACACAATGAACCCAATTAAACAGTCTACCACTAATAATGGTCACATTTACACTAAAACCCCACAAGCTTTTGACCATTCAGTGCTGCTGACTTGGTCATAGAATATAGCAGTTAAATTCAAAGGTGGGAACCTCGAAGAAAAGCCAACGCCAAGTTTGTTGCCCCGAGCCACTGACACTTATTTCATGTGATAATAGAGTCAGCTTCCACAGTAATCAGCTAGGACTATGCCCTGCTTGAAAGATTGTCTTTACTGGAACACTATGGAACAGTCCATAATCACTCCGAGCAATGGGGCAGGGCAAAGTACAGCAGACTTGCACAAACACATTCCTCAGAGGTTGAACTAGTTCAGCCAGACGCCCAGCTCTGTGTTGGAAAGCACTGGCGTAGTGCATCACGGGTTGGGTGTCATATGACAGGGTAGCTGGAAGGGTGGGGCAAGGGAATGCTGTGACCCAATTACATATATTAAGACTATCCCAGCTGTATCATATCTATGACCCCAAAAATAGGATCCCAGTAGGCTACAGACCCCCATCTGAGCTTTTGCTCTTTGATTTGATTTGGTTTACAGTGCAGCAGTTGTCTGTAATAATGATGGGAGCTAAAAGTGGCCAGTATTTGATTGTTTTTTAAGTGTAAGTTCTTGCCAGGGTCCTGTGTGGGTTCCCAAAACCAACTTTGAGGACCATAGACCGAAATCTCAGACGCTAAGTATGTTTGATGAGCTTAATTACTCCAATCCTGACACGTATCACAAAAACCAACAGTACCATTGTTTTCCAGTTTCACCTGGGCGTTGGCGTAATGCTTGGCATTTAGACTTAATGCTCATGAGGACAAGATCAAGCCCTTTCCTGTGAATTTTACAATCAAATGAATAGCATCTTGCCATTATGCCTTCGGATTAAATACTCAAGAACAAATAAATAACAAGAAAGATGGAAAACAAATCTGAAACTACCATTACATTCCTTCCTATGAACTGATTATTCAGCTTGAGTCACAAAAATAAACAATGTAATTACAAGGCAAGAAAAAAACATTTTATATTAAGTTGGGAAACCCAATGTTGAGAGCGTTGAGAGGCCTGAGGAGTGGGTGAGAATGGTGTCAGCACATTTACACAATGTGCTTTCTTTACTCCTGCCATGCACATATCTGTCTGCGGACTGGTGACTTGACACTTTCAGTACAGCATGTTCATTCAGATAAGCAAAACACAGCTACAGCCTCCACACTACAATATTGCAATCATTTGAACCTTTTTCAGACAGATCAATGTGAATATAATATTCAAATCTATTTACATTATGCTGTGGCCAGAATACTTGAGGATGTCTAAAAAATAAATAGAATATATGCTCACTCCTACATCACTTATCTCAATATTAAGGCCAAGACTGTGTTGTCGTCATTCAGCTTACCAACATGTTGCAGTGGTGTTAAGGTTGGCTTTGAATCATGAATGTATTCTTTATTTAAGGAGCCTGTATAGCACCTGATGTGGATGCTGCTAGCACAAGGAGGTCAGTGACCGTCTGTTAACAGACACATCTGATAGAGTCACATACACGCATCGTCAGATGGTTCCTTATGTAACATTAATGTTATGATGTTGTTTCACAGAAAGACGGGGAAACCCACAGTATGTGTAAAGGCTACGCCATCGTCACGACATTTAGTATTCAATCATTCAACGATGTGTCTTAAAACCTCCACAGCCACGTAACTGAAGCCGGACACTAGTGACTGTAACACAGCAACCAATCGCTGCTCAAACAAACACTCGCAGCATCCAATCAGAAGCTCGGGATGTTTCTGTTGCTACGGTGCTTCCAGCACATTCTTCAGCCAGAGTCGTAGTCTGGTGAGATATTATTCCGCCGGGAAAGATATGTCAAAATAACGTTTTCAATCATACTATTTTGACTAAAGATTAACGTTTATGAGTAAACCTTTGATTGTTAAATACAATAATACTATAACCATACAATAATGCGTTTCGGAGCAGTGGGGACTACTTTCAGATGCGGACGGATATTGAGCGGTGACGTGTGCAGACTGCGGTATATAAGGCGGAGCGTCGCTGCCGCTGCGGTATTATTCAACAGCGACGAGGAGAGGCGGCACTGCGACAGAGAATACTCATTATTAACTGCGTTTCTGTAAAGTAAGTACGGGTTTTCCTCTTATTTTCAGGATACATCGTTTTAATAGCTTACATTGTTTACACAGCTGGTGTCTCAGGTCGTTGTTTGGTGACGTCAGCTTTACAGTCGTTGACGGTACTTCAGAGTATCTCCAGTAATCTGAGTCTGTATAAACGCTGCTGACGGGTTTCCACGTCCACTAGTTAGTCGATGTCAGGGTTAGCTAATGTTAGCTTATGTTGTGTTAGCTTATGTTAGCTTGTGTTAGCTTATGTTAGCTTGTGTTAGCTTATGTTAGCTTGTGTTAGCTTGTGTTAGCTTATGCTAGCTTATGTTAGCTTGTGTTAGCTTTAGCAGTGACTCAACGTTTCCAGTATCGTCCATTAGAGTAACGTTGGCTGAACAAAAGGGAGGCAGGACGATCTCAAAATGGCGCTGGGACCGGAATGGCCGCTGCTGGTCTAGAGCTTCTTCTTATTATTATTATTATTATTATTATTATTATTGTTATTATTATTATTATTATTATTGTCTTTTAATAAAGTGATTCTCATTTGATCACGATATTACCTTAGTTATTTCAGCGCTTCGTCTTACAATTGCTATTAATAATTGCAACTATGGGGGAGAAAGAAAAAAAAGAAATTTTAAATGACATGTTTCACCAATTTAGATTTCTGAACTAAATCTGGATTTGATGTATCTTCATTTTACATAGGAGTAAACATGCAGATCTTCGTGAAGACCCTCACTGGCAAGACCATCACCCTCGAGGTTGAGCCCAGCGACACCATCGAGAATGTCAAGGCCAAGATCCAGGACAAGGAGGGCATTCCCCCAGACCAGCAGAGGCTGATCTTTGCCGGCAAGCAGCTGGAAGATGGCCGTACCCTCTCTGACTACAACATCCAGAAGGAGTCCACCCTCCATCTTGTCCTCCGTCTGAGGGGAGGCATGCAGATCTTCGTGAAGACCCTCACCGGCAAGACCATCACCCTGGAAGTCGAGCCCAGTGACACCATTGAGAACGTCAAGGCCAAGATCCAGGACAAGGAGGGCATTCCCCCAGACCAGCAGAGGCTGATCTTTGCCGGCAAGCAGCTGGAAGATGGCCGTACCCTCTCTGACTACAACATCCAGAAGGAGTCCACCCTCCATCTTGTCCTCCGTCTGAGGGGAGGCATGCAGATCTTCGTGAAGACCCTCACTGGCAAGACCATCACCCTCGAGGTCGAGCCCAGCGACACCATTGAGAACGTGAAGGCCAAGATCCAGGACAAGGAGGGCATTCCCCCAGACCAGCAGAGGCTGATCTTCGCTGGCAAGCAGCTGGAAGATGGCCGTACCCTCTCTGACTACAACATCCAGAAGGAGTCCACCCTCCATCTTGTCCTCCGTCTGAGGGGAGGCATGCAGATCTTCGTGAAGACCCTCACTGGCAAGACCATCACCCTCGAGGTTGAGCCCAGCGACACCATTGAGAACGTGAAGGCCAAGATCCAGGACAAGGAGGGCATTCCCCCAGACCAGCAGAGGCTGATCTTCGCTGGCAAGCAGTTGGAAGATGGCCGCACCCTCTCTGACTACAACATCCAGAAGGAGTCCACCCTCCATCTTGTCCTCCGTCTGAGGGGAGGCATGCAGATCTTCGTGAAGACCCTCACTGGCAAGACCATCACCCTCGAGGTCGAGCCCAGTGACACCATTGAGAACGTGAAGGCCAAGATCCAGGACAAGGAGGGCATTCCCCCAGACCAGCAGAGGCTGATCTTCGCTGGCAAGCAGCTGGAAGATGGCCGCACCCTCTCTGACTACAACATCCAGAAGGAGTCCACCCTCCATCTTGTCCTCCGTCTGAGGGGAGGCATGCAGATCTTCGTCAAGACCCTCACTGGCAAGACCATCACCCTCGAGGTTGAGCCCAGCGACACCATTGAGAACGTGAAGGCCAAGATCCAGGACAAGGAGGGCATTCCCCCAGACCAGCAGAGGCTGATCTTCGCTGGCAAGCAGCTGGAAGATGAACCCTCTCTGACTACAACATCCAGAAGGAGTCCCCTCCAGGCCAAGATCCAGGACAAGGAGGGCATTCCCCCAGATTCCCCCAGACCAGCAGGCTGATCTTCGCTGGCAAGCAGGCACCCTCTCTGACTACAACATCCAGAAGGAGTCTACCCTCCATCTTGTGCTGCGTCTGAGGGGAGGCATGCAGATCTTCGTGAAGACCCTCACTGGCAAGACTATCACCCTGGAAGTCGAGCCCAGCGACACCATCGAGAACGTGAAGGCCAAGATCCAGGACAAGGAGGGCATTCCCCCAGACCAGCAGAGGCTGATCTTTGCCGGCAAGCAGCTGGAAGATGGCCGCACCCTCTCTGACTACAACATCCAGAAGGAGTCCACCCTCCATCTTGTCCTCCGTCTGAGGGGAGGGCAGTAAAGTGATTCATGATTCCATGTTCTTAAACTTATCTCCTCAAAGTTAATGTGCTATGTATGACATGCTATACATACCGTATTATAAAGTTGTTGTTGTTGTTACACATGACAAAGGTGTTAAACGTTACATGACCAAAAGTTTAATGCTCATCACTTAATAAATGATTAAACTGAATTTCCTGGTGCTGTTCATTCATGGTGCATATCTTCTATAATATCAGCAATATTGTAGATAATTGGGTAAAATGAAGGCGACATGGCAATATTTAAAGCTAAGCTCTTCACACTTTTCTGTAATGCTAATATAGCAGGGGAGTGATAAAGCTTTTGCTGTTCTCTAAGATACATGGTGTGACTATAAACTGCTCAATTTGGGCAGTAATAGTAAGTAGGTGCATTTTTATCAATATATAATTTGTACTATGTGCATGGCTTGAAACTTGGTAAGTGAAACTGAAATGACATGAGTAAACAGGACTGAACCAACTGTCTATTAATGAAAATAACAACAAAAAGCATTAGTTCTTACTGTTCTAGTATAAATCATGAGAGCAGGACCTCTTCTATTTTTAGTTTTAAGTAAACTGATACAGGTGTGTAATCTGTATTTTTAAACTGAAAAAGGGCTTTATTTCCACTGTCCTTGGTGTTGAATATCTGGGGTACTGAAACATCCAGTGACCTTTGACAGCTTCCCAGCTAAGTTAGAAACTCAAAGTGCGCATCTACTGATTTCCTTGTACTTACTTTATACACAATGGTATGCTATACAGTCACGTATGTAATTTTAACATAAACATAACTTTAGTTGTATGCTGTATGTGAGAAGGAATTTATAGAAAGGAAAATCTAATTAGCATTTGCACAGCTAACCAGTACTCATACTATCGCTAACTGAGTTTCCATGTCAAGCACAGTATCTCTGAGTTAATAATAGCCCACCATTTTAGTAAGATGCTGCCCAGAGCTGGCAGATATTCATGTCAGATTTTGATATGATGTACACATGTATGTAGATGTCTACTCTGTAGATAAGGGGATTAATGATGGGTAAATTAAAACTATAATCATGCTTACATTACAGTCATTTAGCAGACGCTTTTTTGGATAAAAGCGTCTGCTAAATGACTGTAATGTAATGTAATGCTTCTTCTCAGTGAATTAATTGCAATATTACTGCAGAGGGTTTATAGAGCTGGAGGTTAGCTGCTGAAGCACAAAACACTTGTAAAGGTAGAAATAATATCTGTTCAGGGGGATGTGACGCCATCTACTGTCCAGAGGTTGACATTATTATTATATTCCTTTATTGATCCCCATGGGGGAAATTCGAGTGTTGCAGCAGCTCAACTACACAGAAACAGATAATAAATACAACATATTATACAATAAAAATAAAATTAAATAAAAATGTACAGTAAATCCACATGGGGGGGGGCTGGTCAGCATGGTGACAGACTGTGGTCTATAGATCTATATAGATCTATATAGATATATATATATATATATATATATATATATATAGATATATCAGCATGGTGACAGACTGTGGTCTCTGCTGTTGTTGTACAGTCTGATGGCAGTGGGCACAAATGAGCGTCTGAAGCTCCGTCCTGCTCTTTGGTAGAATCAGCCGATGGCTGAAAGAGCTGCCCAGCTGCCACAGTTCCTCATGGAGAGGGTGAGAGGGATTGTCCAGGATGGCTCCGAGTTTGGCCTTCATCCTCCTCTCACCCACTGACTCCAGACTGTCCAGCTCCAGACCACCACAGAGCTGGCTCTCCTCACCAGCTTGTTGAGTTTGTTGGCATCTCCTGATGCCACCACCCCAGCACACCACAATGACATGATACTTAGAGGAAATGCATGAGGTATAAAACATTAAATAAAGATAATGATCTTTCGTTTATATGTATGAACAAATGTCTCAAGAAAGTTATTGAATTTAAAAAATAAAATAAAATAAAAACTACCTGGCATGCAATCCGCGGTGATCGCCGGAACCTATTTCCCGGTCACCGGGATTCTACCGGGACGGCTCCTCTAGCTCCCGGACGGCTCAACCTCCTCTAGCTATGCTATCCTTCCGTTTTCAGCCTGCGGTCGCGGTCATTTTCACGCGGATTCAGCAGCATGGAGAGACAGGCTGATGGCACCACTGTTTAGCCACTTCATGCTTTTTTTACGGACGTTTTCAGCTGGCGGTCGCGGTCATTTTTTAGGCGGATGGAGCAGCATGGTTGTGTCGGTTCATTTTACGCCGTTTTAGTGTGCTAAAAGACCCGCTGTCACTCCCAGAGTTTACCCTGACTTGGAGCACTCTGCTGCGGGTGTTTTGACGCTGTGATGCCGGTCATTTTACGCCGTTTTCACTGCCTTAAAAGACAGATTCAGCCGGATTTCAGCACTAAAAATGGAAAGCGCCTGCTATTTTTTCCTCCCTGGGCTGCTGGAGGTCATTTTACGCCGTTTTAGTGTGCTAAAGGACCGCTGGAGGTTGAGCCGTCATCCACCGGTACCGGTACCGTGAAAAACACCGGTAATCCGGCACACTGGGTATACAGGAGGATGAGCCGTCCAGATAAACATCCGTGAAAACATCATGACGTGACGTCACTGCACCGCGACTGTGACAAACGCGAAACATTAAATAAAGATAATAAAACATTAAATAAAGATATTAAAACATTAAATAAAGATATTAAAACATTAAATAAAGAGAATGAAACATTAAATAAATAGAATAAAACATTAAATAAAGATATTAAAACATTAAACAAAGAGAATAAAACATTAAATGAAGATAATAAAACATTAAATAAAGAGAATGAAACATTAAATAAAGAGAATGAAACATTAAATAAAGAGAATAAACATTTAATAAAGATAATGAAACATTAAAAATAGAATAAAACATTAAATAAAGATAATAGAGATGGCACCTTCGTTTAGCCACTTCAAGATCTTAAAAAATAAGAACTTGCAAAATGTTTATAAGAACTTGAAAATGTAAATATATGTCATTTTTTAGGCGGATGGAGCAGCATGTTGTTTTATATTTGAACAAATGTCTCGTTTTATTGAATTAAAAACCCGCTGTCACTCCCAGAGTTTAAAAAACTTAAAGCACTAAAATTAAAAAATAAATGTTTTGAAATAAAATCTGATGCCGGCATCAATGCGCGTTTCACTGCCTTAAAAGACAGATTCAGCCGGATTTCAGCACTAAAATCCTCCGGAAAGCGCCTGCTATTTTTTTCCTCCCTGGGCTGCTGGAGGTCATTTTACGCCGTTTTAGTGTGCTAAAAGACCGCTGGAGGTTGAGCCGGCCGGTCCACCGGTACCGGTACCGTGAAAAACACCGTAATCCGGCACACCGGTATACAGGAGGATGAGCCGTCCAGATAAACATCCGTGAAAACATCATGACGTGACGTCACTGCACCGCGACTGTGACAAACGCGAAACATTAAATAAAGATAATAAAACATTAAATAAAGATAATGATCTTTCGTTTATATGTATGAACAAATGTCTCAAGAAAGTTATTGAATTTAAAAAATAAAATAAAATAAAAACTACCTGGCATGCAATCCGCGGTGATCGCCGGAACCTATTTCCCGGTCACCGGGATTCTACCGGGACGGCTCCTCTAGCTCCCGGACGGCTCAACCTCCTCTAGCTATGCTATCCTTCCGTTTTCAGCCCGCGGTCGCGGTCATTTTCACGCGGATTCAGCAGCATGGAGAGACAGGCTGATGGCACCACTGTTTAGCCACTTCATGCTCTCTTTTACGGACGTTTTCAGCTGGCGGTCGCGGTCATTTTTTAGGCGGATGGAGCAGCATGGTTGTGTCGGTTCATTTTACGCCGTTTTAGTGTGCTAAAAGACCCGCTGTCACTCCCAGAGTTTACCCTGACTTGGAGCACTCTGCTGCGGGTGTTTAGTGTGCTAAAAGACCGCTGGAGGTTGAGCCGGCCGGTCCACCGGTACCGGTACCGTGAAAAACACCGGTAATCCGGCACACTGGTATACAGGAGGATGAGCCGTCCAGATAAACATCCGTGAAAACATCATGACGTGACGTCACTGCACCGCGACTGTGACAAACGCGAAACATTAAATAAAGATAAGAAAACATTAAATAAAGATATTAAAACATTAAATAAAGATATTAAAACATTAAATAAAGAGAATGAAACATTAAATAAATAGAATAAAACATTAAATAAAGATATTAAAACATTAAACAAAGAGAATAAAACATTAAATGAAGATAATAAAACATTAAATAAAGAGAATGAAACATTAAATAAAGAGAATATAACATTTAATAAAGATAATGAAACATTAAATGAATAGAATAAAACATTAAATAAAGATAATAGATGATGTTTCAGCCTTCGTGGCATCAACTTAAGATCTTAAAAATAAGAACTTGAAAATGTAAATATATATATATATATATATATATATATATATAAATATATTGTGTTTTATATGTATGAACAAATGTCTCAATAAAGTTATTGAATTAAAAAAAAAAAAAAATTAAAATTAAAAAAAAAAATTAAAAATTAAAATTAAAAAATAAATAAATAAATAAAATCTACCCGGCATGCAATGCGCGGTGATCGCCGGAACCTATTTCCCGGTCACCGGGATTCTACCGGGACGCCTCCTCTAGTTTCCCAGACGGCTCAACCTCCTCTAGCTATGCTAGCTATAGGAGGTTGAGCCGGCCGGTCCACCGGTACCGGTACCGTGAAAAACACCGGTAATCCGGCACACCGGTATACAGGAGGATGAGCCGTCCAGATAAACATCCGTGAAAACATCATGACGTGACGTCACTGCACCGCGACTGTGACAAACGCGAAACATTAAATAAAGATAATAAAACATTAAATAAAGATAATGATCTTTCGTTTATATGTATGAACAAATGTCTCAAGAAAGTTATTGAATTTAAAAAAATAAAATAAAATAAAAACTACCTGGCATGCAATCCGCGGTGATCGCCGGAACCTATTTCCCGGTCACCGGGATTCTACCGGGACGGCTCCTCTAGCTCCCGGACGGCTCAACCTCCTCTAGCTATGCTATCCTTCCGTTTTCAGCCCGCGGTCGCGGTCATTTTCACGCGGATTCAGCAGCATGGAGAGACAGGCTGATGGCACCACTGTTTAGCCACTTCATGCTCTCTTTTACGGACGTTTTCAGCTGGCGGTCGCGGTCATTTTTTAGGCGGATGGAGCAGCATGGTTGTGTCGGTTCATTTTACGCCGTTTTAGTGTGCTAAAAGACCCGCTGTCACTCCCAGAGTTTACCCTGACTTGGAGCACTCTGCTGCGGGTGTTTTGACGCTGTGATGCCGGTCATTTTACGCCGTTTCACTGCCTTAAAAGACAGATTCAGCCGGATTTCAGCACTAAAATCCTCCGGAAAGCGCCTGCTATTTTTTTCCTCCCTGGGCTGCTGGAGGTCATTTTACGCCGTTTTAGTGTGCTAAAAGACCGGCTGGAGGTTGAGCCGGCCGGTCCACCGGTACCGGTACCGTGAAAAACACCGTAATCCGGCACACTGGTATACAGGAGGATGAGCCGCCCAGATAAACATCCGTGAAAACATCATGACGTGACGTCACTGCACCGCGACTGTGACAAACGCGAAACATTAAATAAAGATAAGAAAACATTAAATAAAGATATTAAAACATTAAATAAAGATATTAAAGAGAAAAACATTAAATAAATAGAATAAAACATTAAATAAAGATATTAAAACATTAAACAAAGAGAAAAACATTAAATGAAGATAATAAAACATTAAATAAAGAGAATGAAACATTAAATAAAGAGAATATAACATTTAATAAAGATAATGAAACATTAAATGAATAGAATAAAACATTAAATAAAGATAATAGATGATGTTTCAGCCTTCGTGGCATCAACTTAAGATCTTAAAAAATAAGAACTTGAAAATGTAAATATATATATATATATATATATATATATATAAATATATTGTGTTTTATATGTATGAACAAATGTCTCAATAAAGTTATTGAATTAAAAAAAAAAAAAAAATTAA